>NW_010209171.1:18313-43369 GCF_000695765.1 Mesitornis unicolor
TGTTCTCCCTGACACAAGCTATTGAGGTGTAACAGACAAAATAGAAGGTAAAAGTTCTCCACTTAATGGGCATGTACAGGGGAAAAAAAGTAACTGAGATATGCCTCTAATGATCCACGGTCCAACTCCGATTCGAACAGCAGAAGGTCTAATTGAATGGGAGATTCATACCACTCTAGAAAGTCTTATCTACAATTTCCAACTTCATTGATCAAGTAAAACTGTGGGTATGAATGTATTTGTTCCTTCCTACCTATAAGGCATACCACTGAAGACTTTTTCTTGACTAATAATAGACTTTTCTTGATTAATAGGTACAATTCTAACCTGGAAAAAGAGTTATCATACATGGCCTTCAAATTATTCTTTTTTTTAAGCCTATATTTTTGAAATAAAATTTGCATATTCCCCGCCCCAAGAATAGGTTTGAGAGTGTGAGTCAGACACAGAGCAGAAAAAATGGCAAAAGAAAACCAAAGGAGTCTACAGACTCTGCCTGAGATCCTGAGAAACTTAACTGATTTCAGTTGGTTTTCTAGGAATTAACTCAGGAAGCCAAGTGAAATCTGTGCATACACAAAACACTATTTAGGAAGCCTTTCTATCAGTAATGTCTTACTGGCTGTCGTACAGGTAAGTCTTACCGGCTGTTGTTTACACAGAGTACAGTGAAGACTTTGGTCTGCCCTCTCAGTCTATTTTGACTATTAAAAATAGTGACAGTTAGAGGCTTGACAGTGATGTGCTCATTTTTGCCCCATAACATTCCTGTCTTACAAGGTGATTGAGCTTCTGGCAAGGTATCTTCCACTACACACTGCATACTAGTGATGAAATACTACCTTACTTTTTTCCCCATTGTTAACGCTTTCTTTCCCCCAGTGAATCTAGGCCTATTACAATCCATTCAGCACTTCTGCTATAACATTCATAAGGTGATTTGTCAACACTGTGACATGACTATATAAAAGAAAGAGATGCAAGGTCACAGACACCAGCCTGATTAACGAGGAGAATGAAGTGTAATGAGAATTTCTAGTGGCTAATGTAGCAGCAAAAAAGAATCAAAAATAAACAAAGACTCTTATGGTACACACTACTTCATACTAGAACTGTGCGAAATAAGACAATACTTATCTAAGTCTGTGAACCTGTCTAAACCAATAACAGTGAAATAGTTCTAAATCATGTCTCAGTTACCTGATTAAAAAACAAAAAAATCCAAAAAAACCCACAAAATAACAAAAAAGCAAAAAAACCCAAACCAAACCAAAACAAACTTAAACATATACTTTAAATTGTTCTACAACAGTGCCAAATATTTGCAACTGTCCACCCAGAATTTACACAGATGTTTGTTTTGCTTTTTTTTTATAGGCAAAATCTGGCTTTTCCTTCTCAGCAGAAGGGAGTTGGTACCAGAAAAATCATTAATCAGTGGACATAGCTGAATGAGGGAAGCAAACTGTGAGGAAACTTTGGGTACCTGTGGTCTAATTTTAAGAGATGATGAAGCACAATGCATGCTCAACATGTTGGCATGAAATGAGACACTCGGAAGTGGAAACAAATTCACTGCTTCTGTCTTAGGTTGTTTTCCTGCTGTTAGACTACTAGCAATTACCTTGCATATCCTAGTAGACAAGAAACTGTTCCTGCATCTACAGGGGTGAACTAAGAACTGAAAACTGAGAACTAACTATTCTTGGGAATTTGCACACTGCATCTATAGGCACAGAAGGCTGAACGCAGAAGTACAGAAGAAATTAGAATAAAAAGGCAAGTCATTCAATAGTAAAACCTATTAAGTGTACTTTAATACTCAGCAGAGGTCACTGATAATCAGATGAGATTAACCTACACTGAGTGAGTCACTGGACTGTCAAGAGATTCTGACCTTCACAGTGCTTCTTCAGAAAAGGCTCTACTGTTCCTGAGAAGTGTACCATCTGGCTTTCTCACTTTTTTGAAGAAAAAAGGTAATTATCTGCACTATACATTAATTTTGGTAAAGTCTGTTGTTTTTTTTTTTCTTTTATCACCTGACTTACTGGTTAAGTTCAATGTTCAAGTTACTTGCCTGGTTCAATGTTCTTGAACTGGGAAAAAAAAGCATTACAAAATCACATATAGGCCAAAGATACACATTTGTATTTTTTACTAAGATGGTACATCCCCACTGATTGTGGCCAAAGGGCAAGCATTTGATGCTATTCTCACTTGGACCTGAGGAACCTCTTTGCTAAAGTTAATAATCTGCTTATGTTTTTTAAATACTTTCATTTATTTAAGGGTCATATTTTTAAGACGTCTCAGGTGACAAATCAGAACATGTAAGCCAGGCTCTTGCTCTGGAGAGAGAAATTTACTCTTGTTTTCTTTCTGCTTTTCTTATCCTCTCCCCAGTGTCACAGTATTAGAAGGAGCAGTTTATGCGTCCACTGAAGGTTTATCTTAGAATTAAATGAGCTAGGAGCTGCATTAACTATTTCCTTTAAAAATTCCACCCAAATATACTACGCATCCATCAGGGCTACAGTCTTATTCACTGTATTGAAAATTCTGGATAATAAGCATAATCCAAGCTTGCATTCCTTCCCAATGTTACTTTTAGTCCTTTACCAGTGGAATAAGACATTATGCTGTATGGCCAGCCTATATTCCTCAAAAAATTTTTCTTCTAAGTTCAACCAAATTTGACAAAGCAATTAAAATCTCAAAATTATTAACACCTTGTATCCTTGATACTAAGCATCTCGAGAGAGTGTAGCAATTCTATTAGTGCTCCTTCTGAGGAAACAGCAGAGAGCTGACACTTTAACCCCTTTTATCCATAGGGCAATACTCAGTGGCTAACTAGGCCTCTAGCACATAATTAATTCCAGACCACCACAGTATGTAATCTGTGATCTTTCTGATAGGCCACCCAACTGAATAAAACAAATTTAAGAAGGACTTTAGGACATGGGGGAAAGAGGGATAGGATAGCACTGAGACTATTATATGGAATAGGTAATATGTTGAAGAGAAAACCACTGGGAAAGCTTCACTGAAATGGAAAAAAATAAGTTGACTTTAAGTTTTGCATCAAAAGGGAAGTAGGGAGGTCCTGAGGATACTGCAGTGAGAAGTGTATTACAGATGTACCATAGGAACCATGTTTCACTAGATCCAGGAGTTGCACAATGAATAATAACGAAATATTACTCTGAATGAATAATAAATAACAGTAAACCCTACATATGCATACACACACTGTGCATTAGCCTTAAGAACTCTGAGAAGCTGATCATTCAGTCACACACTGAGGTCTCACAGATGTTGGTTAATTAGATAGATAAAAGGAGGTGAGAGTTCTTTCTAGAGCAAGGTCAGTGCTAATGATTAAATTTATGTGAGGGAAACCAAAGTTTGCCATTCCCAAACTGCAAATACACAGAAAAATATGAAAGGTATTTCAGACTACATCTCCTTCAGGACTGAGAAAGCAAACAGAAAATTAGATGGGATCATCATGTCAGTGGCAGAGGAAACAAAACAGCTCATCTGGAGAGGCAATGGCAACCTGAAAATTATGCCTGTGCTTTTAGACTAGGAGAGAAATCACACCAAATATGGCATGAGTCAGCTGCACTTTTTTTTTAGTTTTAATAGTATTGAATAACAAAATGTGGATATTTCAGCTTATCGTCCCACTTGAAAAATAAATTGGGATAGTTGCCAAAGTCTGTCTTGATACTGCGCCTAATGTCACATTTTACAGAGATTCCTCAAGGCAGACAAGAACAGGTTGCCCTACTACAACTCAGGCAGCTTTTGAATCATATCTGCTATTATAAATTTCCTTGGAGAGCATCTTAATATGTTACTTTTGTGCTTTTGGAAATAATAGCCATTGCTGCTTTCAAATTCCAGCCCTCCAAAAACCAAGTCAAAATACGTTTAACAGTTACACTGTTCCATGCATATGGAGATAAAGTGTTCTCTATGTGTACATGGATATGTTTTCATTTTTATGAAAAGCAACTGAAGAAAAAATAAATTTCAGGAGAAAAATAAAACATAATGAAAGAGTTTTAAATAGCTCCCTCTCCAAATAATCATTATACATGAAAAAAAGCAGAAAATTCAAATGCCTATCTCTTGTAGTAAACTGAGCATCCATTTATTACCTATAAGCTCCAGTAAAGAGGTGCATATGCCTGGATTTATTAAAAATGCAGCACTGGTTGTAGTTAGTTCAGTCATTGAACTATTCTTCATTACAGAGCAACTTCACATATACACCACTGATATTAAATCACATAGAACTAACAGTATAGTTTAAATACAAAATACATATTAATAGAGGTCCCTTAATGATAAATATACTATTTTAAACATATTGTTTGAAGTCTTATGATTTTTCTCTCTTTCAGGGGTCTAGAACCAATTACCATTTTCACATCCAAACCATCTATATGCGTATGCATCTGCAAGAGGAAAGAGCAAGGTAAAATCCTTACTGACATGCAAACCTTTTCTGTTGGTATCTTTTTGCTATACAACCAGTATTTGCACCACTGGAAGTGATGTGTTGCCAGAAACACTTGCTTTATTTTTTAGTGCTCATCTGTCTTATTATGCTTTGTTTTGAAACAACCTTAGTTCCATGTAATTCTTACTTCCTCTCAAGATTATTTCACTGATGCAGTCTCTGTGCAGATCTTCCTGATCTGCCTTGGAAGTTCTCATGAACAGTCAAGACAATGTGTTCAAAAGACAACAAAAACTTTTAGAAGCCTGAAAGTACAGCATAAGGACACTCCTCCCTGCCCATAAGTTTCTTCTTGCACCATGTAACACCTGAATTGGCTAACACACTGTTTACATTTAAGAATTAAAGACTTGACTTACAGTCAATGAGCTCAATAAAAGTCTTTCCACTTATGTAATTTGGCTTTAGATCAGGTCCTAAACCGACAGAGGTCATTAAATTGTTCTCTTGTGCCCTCCATTTAATCTGACAGTCATTCCAATTCCCCTGTGATGCCATGACTCAACACAGAGAACGGACTGACTTTTTACATAGTCATATTAACACACAGTCATAGCCAACAGAAATATTCAACTGTACAGATACTAATTTTTCAGTACATTCCAGTTAGTGCCACATCTTGGTTTAGTCAACTAGCACCAATGAGATAATTTTTGGCTCTACATTTGCAATTTAGTGTTTGGAAATTAACAGTTTTGAACTCCATTAAGAATTTCAAGTCTACAATGAGCCTGTTTGCAACATTCCTTATCCATTCCACACATCTCTTAAATCCTAGCTTATAAATGTCAAGTTTCATAATGCATAGTTGCATTTATATGTAAATTATGACACAGAAAAGGGTAAATTCTTGCATTTTATTTCCTTTCCTCTCAAGGACTTCCTTCTTTTATGCTTCTGTTCTTATCTTTATGTGGTAGTTTTCTTTTTGCCTATCACACCCCATTTATCTGAGTGCTCAAGAACAAAGCAACAGCAACAAAGTACTTCAGAGAATTTAGGAACATTGAATGCAAACTGCACTCTCACTGACTCTCACTCTCAGGAAAAAAGGTACCTTTAAAATGTATTTTGTCTGAGAACAGAAATTATATAATGCCTTTAAATGACAGTAGTGATAACGTCTAAAAAGTTTCTAAAATCCATTTCACCAAAAAGCCATTTGGTGATCCTGGAAGTTCGAATAAATTACAAGCAATTAATATATGGTGTGAGGCAGATTGTAGATCTGTCTTCATTTCAAATCCTTGTAAGCTCAGTACTGGTTCTTCCAAGACTCTTTACATGATCCAGAAATAAATCCTGCTATATAGGTTAGAGTGAAACATGACAGTGCACTGGAAAAGAAACACTACTTTGTGGAAAAGCAATGACCAGAAGAGCTTCAGGAATTAAAGAACTAATGAATCTGGTCTCCTGCAGATGCTGTTCTACTAACTTACCATTTCTTCCCTAGTGCATCCAACTGGTTTACTGTATATCATGTTAGGAAGTTCATCATGTCTGGTTAGCTAAGTGGAAAATATTACAAGGTAAAAAAACAATAAGTGGGAGGCGGAGAGAGGAAGCTGCCCAATTCCTTTGAAAGTATCCTATAATTCTGCTCTTTTTAGATTTTGTTTCTGTTTCCTTTAGAGGTGATAAGAACTGAAGATAGTTATTGATTATCAGGATGGTTTCAATATTTGAAAGAATTAAGTATGTGATTACACTCTAGCACAATACCAGTTGATTCCTCCATCCACCAGAGAAAACAGCAGTAACTCATCTGATACTTCTTTTGAGTGACTGTGTGGTCATTACACTGGATATGCAATTTGCTAAGAAAGAAATGAAGCCACTCTTAAATGAGAAGAAAAAATATTTAAGTCTTTCAGGAAGACCTGTGGGACATCACTGCAAAGTAAATCAGCCAACAAATGATTTAGTCACAAGATAATGAAAAAATTACCCCATGTGCCTGCACATATGACACTGGCCTGAGGCTTGTACGCACAGTAATAAGGAGTCTTCTGTTTGGGAGACCATTATATACTAATGAATGTCTATCTTCATAAAGCACATATATATTTATTTTACTAAGAATACTGACCACAGACCAAAGAGCTCCCTAAACTTAAGAAAATAAATACATGAATCATTTTGGCTAGATTTCATTTTATATTTAGCACAAATAAGTCTGATTCTCCTTCCTGTTAGTATTTTCTAGGTTCCACACAGTAGGTCAATGCTGCTATAACACGCAATGCAGGAAAACTAAAATTACTTTTAAACCAAACCT
This sequence comes from Mesitornis unicolor, assembly GCF_000695765.1. Taxonomy (NCBI): domain Eukaryota; kingdom Metazoa; phylum Chordata; class Aves; order Mesitornithiformes; family Mesitornithidae; genus Mesitornis; species Mesitornis unicolor. Next base: position 25,132 of record NW_010209171.1, read on the forward strand.
TCCTGTCACTAATTACTATGTTATATTTTTAGTCAATTCATGAATGTCAATTTTACTAAATTTCAGCCAAGTAATTTTTTTTTTTAAAAAGGATGCAATGCTATCCTTCTTACTCTGAAAAGTTGCCAGTAATTCCTATCAAAAAAACTCCTCTTAACGTTAATGAAAATGTAGTACCTTGAATGATACTTGCTTTCTTCCTCAGTGCTGGTGTTGTGTTCCACTTTGACAAGTTACTTTAGTCATTTGTAGTTTTTATCACTAAAAATCATCTCCACTGAATTACTGAAGCATTTGACTGTAACAACGTTAACATGATGTGGTGAGGTGGGAGCAGACTGGCAAGGGGGAATACTTCGTAGACTTTTCAATTCCTGTTTTGGCATCATCTTCTAAAGAAAAATTGACGAAAAATAAATAATTTTCTTATTCATAACAGCAAACTTCCTGAATCCAAAACAAGGAAGGTTTCAAAATAAAACTGGTTAAAGGCTACCTCTGAATTTTAAGCATATAAAAGTTATTCAATTATCACCTCATTTAGAGACTATTAGACAATGCACGGATTTTTTAAGTTTGTTTGTTTTTTTTTTTTAAGTTACAAAAGATATATAAGTTTAATTACTAACTGATAACCAAACATTTATACACACATGAAAGCTCCCACACATATACATACACACACACATGAAACTGGACTTCAGTAGAAAAAGGACTTTCTCATAAGCACTTAACTTAAATCTGATAGAAATAAAGAGGTCTCAAATGCCTAAATATTTTTGAAAAACTAAATGAAAGACACTTCACCTTTCTTCCCATCTATTATCTCATAAAGGGCTTTTACCACCAATACATACATAAATATTAAATGACAAACTATTTTCCCAGAATAAACAAGCCAAAATTTTATAGAAGGATCTAATTCACTGTGCTGGTAGAGACTTCCTCAAAGTTCAAGCAGAATGACTTTTACAATTAGATTATCTCCACCATTTATTGAGCCACATAGCAAAATTCATAGGAAAAACAAGGAAAAAGGCTTAGTCCCAAAGCACTAAGTTCTACAGAAAGTGCTTGATGGCTCTCTTCATGAAAACAACATTAGTAGAATCTGAAGAGAATCTGAGGGACAGCTGCAGATGCTAATTGTATGTATACTTGGATATGAAATAATTTCATTATTTCCACAAGATAACCGTAAATAAAGGTAGAATTAAGGACTCCCAAATTAGTATCTTCATGTTTAAAGACTTTTAAAAATTCTTAGTTGTTTTTTCTAATAATTATGAGGAGGTTGGCCAGCCTTGCCAACTGTGGTAACATGACTCTTGCCAGCTCAAGGATTTTTAAAGCTCAAGGCAAGCTGAAATCTGTCTGTCTAGCACAGCCTAAAAATCATTCACAGAATAAAAGCCCAATCAACACTTCATTGCCTCTAGCAACCACCTGCTCTGCCCATATGTGGTCACTGAAAATCTAGTATAAACCCTAACTTCTTCAGTAGTCATTATTCATAGATGAAAGAATTGGGATTCAGCTCCATGATTCAGGAAGTACAGAGAGCAGCAATCTTTGATTTTTCAATTGCATCACCAATATATGGAGACAGAAAATTACATTAAATCTCACTAAACTCATATTCCTGCCTTCATCTGAAGCAGTGCTTTATCCTTTGGAGCATAGTGTACAAATATTAGTATTATATCAGACATATCTTTATTCTACAATCTGGTTTCAAAAATCACAGAAACTTATTGTCAGTTTCTAGCAGAACATAATAAACAAAGGACGAGAATGGAGGGATCACAAAGAAAAATGTCTTTTCACTTTCAGCGTATTACAACATCAAGGAGAATTTACTTTATAGTGCTGGCTCAAGCATCTCATGATTCCATGCACCACAAGCTCTGACATGCAAATAATGAATTAGTGGAGACTTTAAGAGCTGTCAATGTATAATTCAAATTACTTTCATTCAGTGGATGCCTAATCCCTTAAATATCACCTTAAAATTCTAATTTGATAGTAGTCCACAGAACATATCCAATTACAAAGTTTATTTTCACCAAGTTTCTGCCTCTTCATACTAGGCAGTATAATTCATTTTATGGCTTGTTACATGCATCTGCCTACTACTGTGGCTTACAGATCATTGAATAGTTTAGTTTCCCATTATATTAAGAGGGCTTTTCAACATCAACAACTTGGATGTAATTAAAAGTCTGCTAGAACATAACAAATGGATTGAATCCTTAATTGTAAAAAAAAAAAAATAAAAATCCATGAAACAAGAAGCAGCAGGATGGGGGAAGACTAAGAAGTAAACCTAACCTCTAGCAAAAAATCTTGATAGAATCATACAATCGTTTAGGTTGGAAAAGACCTTTAAGATCACAGAGTCCAACCATAAACCTAGCACTACCAAGTCCGCCACTAAACCATGTCCCTAAGTGCCACATCTACACCTCTTAAATACCTCCAAGGGACTTCACCACTTCCCCAGGCAGCCTGTTTTAGTGCTTGATAATCCTTTCAGTGAAGAAATTTTTCCTAATATCCAATCTAACACCCTGCCCTGGCACAACTTGTAGCCATTTCCTCTTGTTCTATTGCTTGTTACTTGGGAGAAGAGACTGACACCCACCTTGCTACAAACTCCTTTCAGATAGTTGCAGAGAGTCATAAGGTCTCCTCTGAGTCTCCTTTTCTCCTTTTCTTTTTCTTTTACCTTTCATAAACCCATGCTGACTGGGCCTGTTCACCAGGTTGTCCCACCTGTGCCATGTGATGGCACATGCTAAATTGTAGTCAACTGGGACCTCCCCGGTTAGTCAGGACTGCTGATAAATGATGGAAGGCGGCCTTGTGAGCACTTCCGCCAGCTCCTTCAGTAGCCTGGGGTGGATCCCATCCAGCGTCACACACCTGTGTGTGTCTAAGACCTTCTCTGTTCGCAAACAACATGGCCAGTGGGATGCCTTTCCTAGTTGGCTCACTCACCAGCTGTGTGAGGAATTATCTTCCATACACTCCAGAAACCTCCTAGACTGTTATCTCTCTGCTGTATTGTATTTCCAGCAGACACCTGGTAAGTTCAAGTCCCCCATGAGAACAAGGGCTAGGGATCGTAAGACTATCCCAGCTGCTTATAGAATATTTCCTCTGGTTCAAGTTTTTGGAATTTGCAATCAATGCAAAAAGTTAATTGATCCAGTAAAGTCATGTTTAAGGATATTGGTCATTCCAAATTACCAGGTACAAAAGTTAAGAGGCAAGATTAAATGGAGAACTTTATTAATCTGATACTGTAAAAGGAGTTTTGCTTCTACCACCACTTCAACAGCTCTGCAAAAAAACTAAAGTTGGGAAAATTCCCACCTAGTATTCTACCTTTGAAATTTTCTATACAGTTCTTAAGAATGAACCGAATGAATGATAGTAAACCAAACTTTTCTGGTAGAACACAGTGATCACCTGCATCCATATTTGATTATTAGTGCTCAATCATTTTGCTAGCATCCTCCAAACTCACAAATCTTGGAAATTAGCCAGAGCTGGTCGGAAGCAGTTACTGAACAGAATACACTGCCACTGTCCTTATTACATTTGTATTGAGATATGAGGCCTCCAGTCTCCTCAGCTGTAAATCTCATGCCCTTCTCTAGAATTACATTAACTTAACAAGGAAGAAAAAGGATGCAAAATAGCATGTCTGAATCTAGCTTCCTAACATCAAATATGTACGTATTTAAATACATCACTAAAAATCTTTGTCAATACAACACTATGAGTCAAAGTAAATATCTGAGGATTTTTTTTGTCACAAATTGAAATAAAATGTCCATACGGTCCATGCACAGAACAGAACAAGAAGCCCAGACTTATTCATTACTTTTGAATGCCAAATGCCTCTTTGCACATCATGCAAAGAACATCAGAACTATATAATGAAATGCATGATGTCAGCTGCTGTGTCTGGATGCTGTAAAAGGATGCAAAACATCCTTATGCTGTATTTAAATTGACAGGACTTACTATATCGGGAGGTTTTGCTGTCTCAGTGGGAGCCCGGGGACATTGCTGTCAAACCAAGAAGCAAAGATTGCCCTGTGAAGGGAGCCCTGTCAACTTCTTTTGCATCTTCCACAGTAAATTTTTTTCCATTGCTCATACTTGGAGACTCCATGTGCTTACTTCAGTTTCAGATCCACATCTTTAAGTTGTCAGTAATTTGTAACAAATCCCTCCTACCATTCCTTTCCAACAAATCAAAGTGAAGCTAAATAGCCATGGAATCACCTTAGTGCTATGTTTTCTGGCTAGAATCAGCACCATTAGACCAACTATTTCCTATTTATTTAAAAAAAACTAAACAAAACAAAACAAAAAGGCAAACAAAACAATAGGAGTAGTCTCTGCCTCCTCAACATGAGTGAAACTGTTGACCAATCCTCCTTACATGTAGCTACACATTTATATTTAGTATACACATTCTGCTTATCAAAAGCTTACTGATCTCACGAAAATCAGATTAAAATACATTATACAAGAAAAGCTATATATTCACTACAGCAAATAAATCCATTCTGACCCACGAAAAAATAACGTTGCTTGTGGCATATCTCTACACTTTGCAAATACACTTGCCAGCTTGGTTTGGATCAAGAAGACTGGGAAGGAAGGGAAATCAATATGGAAATCAAGACCTCTGTGAGGCATAAGATTTTACAACCATTCATTAAGCTGTCTTACCTGAACACAGCAGAAATGGAAATAAAGGTAGGGTGCCCTTCAGACTCACACGAAGCAAACACAAAAAATGGCACAAATTAAAATTAACTTCAATTGTATCCTTAGTGTCTTAAAACATCATGTTATTCATACATAAAAGAGACTGTCATACAACTGTTAAGTAGTTTGATATCCTAACAAGTGTTTTGAGATTTTTTTATAAACAGATGCTTTACAGTCACGCATATTTTGGGGTTTTTTGTGTTGTTTTTGTTGCTCCATACATTAGAATACCAGTCCTTATGAGTTTTTACAGATCAAGTAACTAATTAAATAAAATTAAGGGTTTTCTTTCTAAGTAAGAATTTCAGACCTAGATCCATTTACTATTCTGTATAAATATCCCTACCATTGGTCTCTCATAGCCAGATCTCTGTTTCTATTATTCTATTGGTTATACTGCAGTATAAACATGAAAATGGATGGATATTTTCACTCATAAATATAATACAATCAGAGTACTCATAAGTGGATTTAGAAATTACTCTAACATTCAAATGACTTATTTTCATATGAAGAAAACAGGTTTGTCAATGGGCAAAATCAGAACAAAAAAAGCTGAAGTTTGTTATTTGGGAGTTCTGGGCCCTTGGAAAATTAAGCCTCTGAGATTAGGATGAGTAAATAAAAACTGGGGTAGTAGGCACTATCAGATGTTTTTAGTCTTTGTCATGATTTATATACCAGAAAAGCAGAACTATATGCTAATTGCATTTAATTCACATTGTTGAGAGTACTGCTATTCCCGAGCAGTAAAAATTAAGGGGAAAGTTTCCAACAGGAACAGTTCCCCGTCAGCTAACAGCTAAAAGGTTTGCGAACAGAAAAGTGACCATAAAAGCATCTAAAGCTCCAAATCATTCTAAGTACTGGAAAATCACCTGATAGCATACTGTAGTGTCCTGGTTTGAGCTAAATAGAACTAATTTTCTATTTAGTGATTTTACTTTTCAGCTCAGTCTCTTTTAAGTGGCTGAACTTGCTGAAACTAGCAGCATGTTTTTCCCAGACAGTGTGTACTGATAATGTTCAAGGCAAATTGTCTCACCATGTGTGTCGTGTCTGCGCTCATGGAGGGGAAGCAGACCCAAAACTGACCGACTAGGTATTCCATCCCACATACATCATACTCGGTATAAAGCCGAGGGAACACAAGGGTCTCAACCCTTCTTCCATCTTGGAGCCCTTCCATTTCAGACCCTTCTCAATCTTGGACCCCATCCATCTCGATCTTGCAATAGCCAAAATCCAAGCAGAACCCTGCTAGTTCATCTGCCGCTGATCCTGATTCATGTGTTCCTGCATCCTGCTCCCACCTGCTGCTGAGTCTGGACTGGGACTTTTCCAGTGCCCTGCTCTGAAGAGCCTCTGGTGGCATATATATCACTGGGGAGAGGGCAGGGGAAGGATTTTATATTGGTTTTGTATATATATTTGTACGTATCTGTATATATATTTCATTATTTTCCTATTTACATTATTATTCTGTAGTATTAGTATTATTGTTTTATTAAATCTGTTAGTTATATTTTCCAACCCATAAAGTCTCTCTCCCTTATTCTATTTTCTCTGCCCTTCTGGGGAGGGGAGAGGGGTTAATAGAGAGCGTCTGCCCAGCCCTAAACCACAACATGTAGAAAAGAAAGATGCTTTATTAGCCTGGAAAGGCTGTGAGAGTATTCTTCTCATGCCAAAATCACATATTGATGACAAAGCACATAAGCTTGATTTTGACAGTGACGTCTTTTAAACACAGACTGTCAAAATAGACTATTTGGAAAAATCTTTACTATGCCTAATATGGGAATATACTAAATATGGAATTGCCAGGACATCATAGAATTGTAAAATATCTAAAGTTGGGAAGGACCCATAAGGACCACTGAGTCCAACTCCCTGCTCCTTACAGGACTACCTTAACCTAAACCATATGACTAAAAGCACTGTTCAGAAGCTCCTCGAACTCTGACAGGCTTGGTGCTGTGACCACTTCACTTCCCCTGAGGCAGCTTCATTGCATTTCCTTGTGTCTTATCTCTGGTCAGCAGAGAGAGATCAGCACCTTCCCCTCCACTGCCCTCCTCCTCACCCCTTAGTCTTCTATCCTCCAAGATGAATAAACCAAGTGACCTCAGCTGCTCCTCAAGTCTTGCCCTTGAGACCTGTCGTCCTCCTCTGAACACACTCAACAGTTTGATATCTGTCTTGTATTGGCGTGCTCAAAACTGCACACAGTACTTGAGATGGGGATGCACCCGTGTAGTGTAGAGTGGGACAATCACTTCCTTCAACCCGCTAGCTATGCTGTGCTTGATGCACCCCAGGTTGTGGTTGGCCCTTTTGGCTGTCAGTGCACACTGGTGACTCATATTCAACTTGTCATCAACCCAAACCCCCAAATCTCTTTCCACAAGGCGGCACTCCAGCCTCTCATTCCCCAATCTGCATGCATAACCTGAATTGCCTCATGCCAGGTAGAGAATTGGGCACATGCTGATGTTAAATTTCATACAGTTGGTGAATGCTCAGCTCTCTACTCTACCCAAATCTCTCTCTAAGGCCTCTCTACTTTTAAGGGAGTCCACAGCTCCTCCTAGTTTAATATCATCAGGAAACTTCCTCAATGTACACTCAGTTCTTGCATTCAGATCATTTTTAAAAACATTAAAGAGCACTGACCCTAAAATTAAGACCTGAGGGAACCCCACTGGTGATTGGCTGCCAGCCTGATAGAAATCCATTTACTGTCAGTCTTTGAGCCTGACCCAACAGACAATTGTTCACCCAACATATTATGGACTTGTCTAGCTGCATGCTGGACATTTTGTCTAGAAGGTTATTGTGAGAGACAGTATCAAAAGCTTTGCTAAAATCCAAAAAAGAAATTTTTAAATTCAACCTCAACTTTAGTAAGCCACTTATCTAACTAAAATTACCTCCACACCACTTCTTCCACATCTCAAGCTATGCTACTGTTCTCCAAACAGGGTAACAAAAACAGGATATAGCCTATCAAGGATTACTGAGAACTCTAAGTGCCTTCTTCTCAGCATACAGAAAGAAAATAATGAATCACAAGTTATCAGTTTTGACTTCCCCTCCAAATAAAAATCAGCTCTGAGGAATAAATAAGCTTGAGACCACTGCTCTAATTACAGAGCCAGTTAAACACACTGGCAAAAATCCACCTGTAAGGAGATACAAGAAGAAGATACTGTCAAAGTAATTTAATGCATTAAACATTTAAAGCACTTCTCACAGAATATTCAATAAACAGAAAGGTGAAGTGTGTTTTCTTTTTATGCAGTTCTTCTGTTCCTCAGTAGATTAGCTCTACTTTTCAATGCAAACAGACTAAGAAAAAAATAGACAACTCATTTGTGTGTGAATCAATACATATCAAAAACATGGCAAAGAATGAAAATAACTACATAAAAGAGACTGTTACAGTTTACAGACCTTACTGTCTTACACTTGCAAAACAATTGATGATTATAAATAGATTTTAATTTCTAAAGGCTGCACATACTATCATGAAAACGTTTTGAAATGGAGATGGAAAAAAGAAGAACCTAACGAATTTTAACAATTCTGAACTCTACCTTAGACTTTAAATTTAGACTTCAAGCAAACAATAAAAATCTTTTAGGAGTGCTTTTCTAATATATTTAAATGTCACTTTTGAAAACCTAAACTAAAAGAGAAGCATACATTCAAAAAGGTTTTATTTAATTGTGTTACCCACAGAACCAGTACAATTCTAAGCTTCTTATAGAAAGAAAGTATTTTTAAAATACCACAGAACATAAGGACAACATCAGAAGAACTACCCATATCTTCCATAGATTACACAATGAAAGAAATAATGGTATAAAACTGAGGAAAGATAAACTGTGGCTAATTAGCTATCGGAAATTATTTCCTAATACTGAGTTCTAATAAAGCTGCAGAAAACTGACAAATTCTTAGTCTCTTACAGAGATGTACTAAAAGATGGAGGGTGCTAAACCGTTCTTAGTACTTACAAGTCTGCATCTCTTCCAGTTGTAGACTCAAAGCTTATGAGAATAATCAGGGAACTGAACTTATCATACACAATTGTTTGTGGAAAATGGTCTTGTTCCCTAAAACACCATAAAGCCAAAACTCATGAAAATAACTTCTGTCATATCAATATAGCATTGATAGCCCATTAGGACATAAACTGCATGATTTCTACACATGCAACTGGAAAAATTAACCTCTACTAAAATCAGTGTATATTCATATGGAAAATCAGCAGATTATCTAGAAAGGTTGTTTGATGCTCAACAACATAAATAATTTTGACATGTAGGTAGCAGAAGGAGAATGTTATCAAGTAGAGTCCCCCACCAACTTGGGTAACTTGAGGTTGTGAATTATCCACATTCCTACTTTTAGGAAACAAAATTTCTTTCTCAAAAATTTGTGGGTTATCATCTTTTACCCATAGGACACATGATATACCAGAGGACAGCAAAATATTATAATGTACAATGCACAGCTAATTAAATCATTCTATAAGAAGTGAATGCATTCTTAAATGCTGCCCAACTTGGCAGATTTATTGTATACAACCACTTCATTATCATTAGTAAGTAATTTAAAAAAAAAATTACAATTCATTGCAAAACTACATTTTAAAAAATCTTCCTTTTTTCCCTTGCATTTTTTAGGCAGAAAGTTCTACTCCCTGGAACGTTAAGGAAGCAAGAATTAACTTTATTATAGGATATTTTTATAATTGTTTTTAGAGTTCTTAATTGGATTTAACACTAAAGTACAAATGGTTCTTCTCCATTAGAGAGAATTTCATCATTTTTCTAAACTTTTAAGATAGGTCCCTTCTTTCTAGAAAATACCATATAAAATATTCTGTTTTCCTAGAAGACTAGTCAAAAAACTATATGCTACCTGCAGCCCAAATCACAATAATATGTACAAAAGTGTAACCTATCAAACAGGGATCCTGATATTTGCATTGTGATGGAGGGCACACACTTGTAAACCTTAACTCAGCCAATCAGTCCTCCACAGTGTGGGGAGCATTATTATATTGAAATCCCTACTGAAGAGCTTTTTGTTTTTAATTTAACGTGACCGTGGACTGCTTGCTGTCATGAATTAGCTAATGCCATTTTCCATGTAAAGCAAGGTGTTCACAGGGATGCCCTGACAAATCACCCATGTGAATAAACGGATACTTTCTCTTCCTATTCTTGATAGATACTTGGTATTGTCCTGTGGACTTACCAGTGGCCAGAGGTGGCTGCAAACCATTGACAACCTGAACATTAAATGGAAGCTGCTTTGTACATGCAAACATTACAATATTCATGAAACGGAAACACCAAGATATTTTTTCAGTATAAAATGATTATTCATGATCACAGATAAATTAAAACATTACATATTACATTTCTGTAATTGCTTCCTAGTTAACTTTATATTAATATCTTATTTTGGAACATCTTTTTCACTTTCTGTGAAGAATTTTTCCTTTGAGAAAATCAAAGTAGAACAAAAGTATTTTTTTCTTAGGAATGTAGAACTTAGAATTGAACTTTTAGCTTCAAAACTATTTTATTAACAGAGTGGCTTTTTTTTCACCCTAAACAGAGAAAAAAAGATATCCTACAAACATGGCTGTCATCTTCCAAGATGGTCATTTAAGTCTGCTAGGTTAATTATTGTTTAGAAGTCACTCAATTGTGTAAAATATCAAACCAATTGAAGCATCAAATAACCAGCAGGACCATGATTATATGACTCTTCAGACTAGAAGTGAAACAACAGTGTAAGTGCAGCAAGTGAGCTAATGCCTTTCAGACTTGTGAATTCACTTAACTCTTTTAGGGGGGCTGCATCAACATTTAAGACACTGAGTACAATTTCATGTTATCTTAATTTTATTGCATTGCTGCTTGCAGAACAGGTTCGAATTTACCTAGCGCATGTCACTGAAACTATACGAGAAAATTTAAGTGAATGCCACAGTTAAAAAAGAAAGGTAAATAATGAACTTTCTGAATTTATAAAACAAAACTTGTTTGAACTTGATACCCTCTTTTCCCAATGCAAAATCCAATACTGTAATTTATCATATTTAAAATTAATTTTAATAAAAACTAGAATACTAAGATACAGGGTTGAAACCAGTATCTAGATTATTTTAAAAGTAATTAGATAAAAATTAATTAGGTATTTTAGAGTGCAAATGTCATTGCAATTTTCAGACAACTTCAAAAGGGTATTGTTTTTCACCAGTAAAACTGAGAGAGATCGAGGACAGATGCGAGTGAAACCATATAAAGTTATTTCAACTAAGCTTACCAAACAAAGAAATATTCCTAAGTATGTGTAGGTTATCAATCCAACACTTATATGTGGGCAGACTCTCCTATATTTGATAATTTGTCTGGTATTTCAGATGTGCAGATAAAACAGAAAGAATCTACTCTGTCCACTCCTACTACATGATTAGATCAATGCTTTGCCTTGGACTTTGAGCATGAGCAGGAACAATAAGTGAGTCACACAAAAAGGTGTGGGCTTGGAGCACAGCAGGCTGCCAGCCCGCAGTGAGCTCCTCCACCAGCTGCATTAGCTCCTTGAAGTTACAGCACATTTGTCCAGATTGCCATCATTGAAAAGGCTTTTTTTTCATGAACCAAGTCACTAGAGTGAATGTTCAGTTGTTATTCAGTCCCAAAATAGCCCATCCATCTGCTGAAACAAGTGTATAATTAAAAGATTTATTGTTACATAAGCTATATATTCTATACTGTTCCCTTGTCAATTTTGGAAGGTGTTAAACCAAATTATCTTCTGGGGCTTCCCTTCAGCATAATTTAGATCAACTCATGATTCAGCCCAATATTGGGCTATTAAGAAGTACAGGATACTGAGGGGATGTGTCTAAATTATCATCAAGAAACAATTCAGCTGCAAAAGGGCCCACTGATCACTATTTCCTGAACCATCCAATTTCAACCAAGTCATCATAGCTTCTGTCTTTGTATCTGCAACATAGATCTGAGGTTGAGGACATGGATAGTTCACAAGGCTACAAGCTCTCAGTCCAGATGCCACATTATCTCCTGTATCAGGCTTCTTCCCACCAATTTTAGTTTCCCAGTTCTTGAGCTCTTCTTCCATAATTTTCTCTGACAGAAATATGGTAGACCAAACTGCAGTGATAGAACTGTGACTACATGGATTCACACAGTCCTTGTTAGAACCTTTAAACTCACTTGATTGTTTATACTTATATTTCAAATTCACTATATGATTACTTTCACAATTCAACTGAAGGTCAGCACCCTGGTATCATCCTTCCTTCCAGCATCAGTTCAAAACACAGATTCACAGAATGCTGCTTGCCCTCTTTCCAGTTCTTAACAGCGTGCTGAAGTAATCGTACAACTCAGTCATGCTCTGCAGGCTCCAAATCAGATGTTAATGCAAGATGAAACTACCAGAAACTGCTGAGAGAAGCTATCTCAGAGCCAAGGAACAAAATAATTCAAAATGAATGGATGCTTATACTTTCATCAAATACCAGGCATGTGTAACAATGTTGTCTTAATATACAATCTCGTACTGATGCAGAGAAAAAAAAGCTACTTTGCAATCCAGGATCAAGAAACACTTCAAGATATAAACTTGTCCATTTCAGAATTCTGAAAAAAGCACCTTATTTTGCACAGGTTTTCATATCTAGAAAGCACAGACTAGCAAAAAGGGGAGATAATAGTATGGGTTTTTTTCCTAAAATTATATATCAAATGTTGACTACAACAATGACATTAGTTAATTTATGTATTATTTCATCTGCAATTTTGAATACAGTGCACTTCAAGCAAGGAGTTGGTTCAGAAAAAGGATCTTGTAGAAGCTTCCAAGATTCATACTAAGGCTTTAATGTCTGACTAGACCATCAAGAGTTACTCTGATCACATGAAGCTGTTAACTTGGGCTTTCACTGCCTTACAAGGTTGAGGCTTAATGGCCTGGAGGACTGCTACACCAACTCTACAAGAGCACATTCAACACATTTATTGAGACCTTATTCTGTTCTTCTAAGCCAACTCAAAACTCTGGCTTACTACTCTTTGAAACACAAAATATTTATAGACTAAAAAAAGACAACCTTTAATGCAGACTAAAATTAATAATAATGAAGTATAATGTAATGCTTGTATCTTTGCTAACAACAGACTATAACAATGCACTCATTAATTTTCCCTGTTATCACTGCTCGCTAGAACAACCTGTATTGAAAACGTTTTTTTGTAGATTTCATATTTTATGCTTATGTTTGCCACAAGATAAAAGTTACTATGGTTGAACTAAAACCAATTTTAGAGAATAAAAGTTATGCTATTACTTAATAAAATTTATGATTGCTTACATTCCAAGAATAGCTACACATTTATAAGAGGAGCTACGAATGCAACATAGAAGAGCATACAGTCTGAAATCTGCTGAACAGTGGAATAGTTCACATGCTATTTCTTCACAAGTATGTATTTGCCCAAGGGTTTTCAATAATGGCAATCACTGAAGTTCCTAATGAAGCAAAATTGTAAAAATCAGAAGAAAAGTCTATCATTCTTCCTTCCTATCAAAACAAATTTGACATCTATAAAGAACTCCACTACATTTTACAAGCTAAGATGAACTTAGTCATGCATCTAAATTTTGCAAGGGCAGAACAAGAAATGCAGCAAGCGTGTTCCCTGCCCTTAAATATGACAAGTTCCTATGACATTTGACAGAATTAACATTTATTTATGGTGCTTATAAAACTATACATTATTAATCAGCTTTTCACAGCCCACATGCTGTGCCTTACATGTAAGTGATGCACCATACTTTTCCCTAAAGAAGCTGCTGTTACCAACAAAAAAGGATCCAGGGAATTCTGCAGCATTTTGCAAATATGAAATATTACTATAAAGTGTATGTAAATATATTTTGGTACGTTGAGGTACAGTTACCAGATTAGGGTGGTTTTATTGACATGACTAAATCAATTTGAAACAATTCTGTAGGTCATTAACTTAGTATTTTTTATCATTATTATTTAACTGAGAAATGGTTAGCAGCTTTTTTGGTATTGATTCCTCGACTGACATAATGTCTAACGTAATAATTTCATGTATCACCCACTTACTAGCATCTTAAAGGGTATCAATTAATATGTTCACATAGCATAAGTGGGAGGAAAGGGAGAAACAAAGAGTTATCTTAACTATATTTCCCCCCAAATAAATTGATACAATAGGAGATGCTATGGATTTCAGTTGTTTAACTCAACTCTCTCATTCTGAAATAAGGAGATACAACTATTTTTCTTCTACGTCAAATTCTCTTGAGAAGTGAGAAATACATTATATACAGATTTCCTAGGACTGAAGCTATATTTCCGTCCAAATGAAAATACACTCTTCTCATTAATATCACATTTTATCCTTACCTATACTTTTCCAGTGTAACCACGTTTGCAAAAGTGTTAAAGCGCAGTTCCTGTATCTAATTCAAAAGCTTTTATGCAAGTATGTGTGCTCTAAATCCAAAAGTATCAGGATAATCCATGCAAGCTTCATCCATAACACATTCCTGTAACAAACCTGCAGTTGCATCATAAAGAATGACTCCAGTACAGGACTCATCCCATATAAGATCTAGATATGTCTACAGTGAATGCCTTAAAAACTTAAGTAAAACTGATCTACAATATTACAATATTTGTTTCTTAGCTTCAAACACTCTGGAGTCTTATCTATTATTAAGACTCCTTAATCTCTGTAGCATTTCTACTCAATATGAGCAATTAACCAAAATGCATCATGTGATTATATAAAAATACATATTCTATGAAGGCATCACTCCTCTTGTATTTGAGCCAGACAAAACTACGTAAGAAAAAAAGCCTTCATTTTTGTGTAGTATTGGCATTAACTGTATTAGAGACATGCTGTTATTATAAATATAAAACTGAAAAATCTATATTTCTAAGACAGTGATGTGGAGGCTGGGAGAGGAGGACTGTTGGTGATGTCCATAATTAAGTAAATCTTTGAATGACTGAGTATATTTAGTTTTTAGGATTCTTCTATTGTTAACATTATTATTGTACGGACAGCATTTGAAGCACCTGGAATGACACTGGAATGATAGTGCACAAAGCAGGGCTAAATAGCACGAAAATCAGAGTGAAATATTTCTGGACAGATACTAAATTGCACTTTAGACTTGGATTAATGGAGAAACAACAGTAAACCCTGTGAGGAAAGTAATCAACATAAAGAGTCTGTCAAGGCAATAAAAGACAGTTAAGGAAGGGAGAGTGTACCCCAGGAATCATCTACAGTCTATTCTGACACATTTTTCTTTCAGTCCTACAGCTTTTTTTGCAGCAGCAATTCCAATATTAAGTATCCTACTTACTTTATATAGCTGCTGTTACCATAGCACCTAACCATCAGTTACATGAAACAGAAGGTCCCACAAGGTAAGAAAATGCCCTAACATATTTGGGAGGAGGGAAGACACAGAGCAATTAAGTGTCTTGCCCAATGTAACTTATGAAGTGCACTGCAAAGGAAGAAAATAAATGCGTCTCACATAATTCATAATATTGTATTAGGTGTTGGACCACGCCTCCACTGTAAATGGAAAGGTATGATCAAGTGAACTAATACTAAGGATAGCAACACCTTTCGCTCAATCTTTGTTAGAATTGTCCCTCCAGTTAAAAAAAAAAATCAAAATCTGAAGAGTTTTGACCCCAGGTATCAGAATATATAGGGGAAAAGAGAATCATTAAAAGGAGAAGCTGAATTTCTTGACGGAGAACCCAACTAAGATCCAATTACAAGGCAAGTAGTTCTGTTTGAGAAATACAATGTATTGCCATTGCCTGCCAGTAATATTCCATTTTAGAAGAAACACCTTCTTGGTAACAGTTGATTTTCCTCTTTTTAGGAGACTTGGTATTTTTATGGAAAACTGAGACAACAGTGTCAATTTAAGGTGGAAGGTCTACATATAGACACCTACTCAGGAGGAATTTTAGGCTGGCTTTCCTTGTATATCAAGATACCATCAGTGAAGAAAAGGGGAGAGTGTCCTTTTCTGAATGTATGCAAAGGTTAATCAGAGATTATATAGCAATATATTTATATAATATCTCCCTTTACAACATCCACGTACTCTCCAAGTAGAGCACTGAGATGTGGACTGAAGTTCAGCCATTTAATAGGCAGGTATATGGAAGCCCCATACTAACAATACATTCATTCAGTAGTTCACCAAAAAATGAAAAAATGCTATTTGGCAAATCTTCCTTTAGCAAGAATGTAGGTTGGGTCACAAAGGGGAGATTTCTGCCTTGCTGCTTGCAAATGAAGGAACAGTGATAGAAGAAGCATCTCCTACCATCTCTACACAGATATCTTTCAACGGGTTTGGTAAAAATGTCAGGAAGGACTGAATTATTCTTCTGTCTGTACTGGCTGCAAGACTCTCTTACCAACAAAGCACTTCAGCTTTCTGCATTTCCATTTGTTTCTGTTTTGTTATCTGTCCAACTGACAGTCTAATCTATTTAGATATAGGCTTTTCAGAGAAGAGACTTCTCTCTATTACTGCATTTTTCTGAAGTTTCTGCCTGGCACCAGTCTCAGGTAGGGCTTTTGAGCAGCAACGTGTCAATGCAGGAGTTAACTGTAACACAGCAATAAGTTATTTTAAATATGCCAGTGATTTGCCTTCAAAGTACATATCTATCACCAAATGAACCAACACACTGAATCAGCACAATATGACCAGCAATAATAACCATGAGGTTTCTCTGTCTGTACTTGATACATGGCAGCATTCATTTCTTGATGTGATTCCCCTCCCCCCTTCCCCCCCGTAGGTAAATGTTTTCCCCCCAGCACTTACAAAATCTACTAATACAAGTGAAGCTTTGAGAAACAAATCTGGACAAACTCTTCTGACTAGGCAAAAGGAACAAAAAAAGCTACAGGAGTAGATGTTGGAGCAGACAGAAATACAAAATAAATTGCTTGCTCTAGTCAACAGGCAGATGCTGCCATTGGAGTCAACTGCTATGTCATAACAGCTTGAAGTGGTGTGAATAAGAAGCAAATTGAAATAAATATAGAAATGACTGAACCATCTATCATTGAAGTTAGTAAAGTAAGGATCTTATGTCAGGAATAGAAATAGCAATAGCACTGGTAAGGCTTCAATAAAAACTTCTTGTGTTTGGATGTAGATGTGCCAATGACAATAGATCTGGTAGAACTGTAAGAAAAAATGGAACTCTTCTTGGCTCCCAGCTGATATTTTTTAAGCACTTCCTTAATGGGAAAAATACTGCCGTCATATTCCTGACCCTCATGATTTCTCATGACAGAGAACAGACAGATATAAGACTAACCAAACTTGATAAGCTGAGAAAACTGATGATGCAGATCACCCTTACATTAAAATACATATAAAGAGCATCTATATAAAATATCCACAGGAAGTGCTACTGTAAACCTTAAGAATTTAGCAAGCCAATAAAACATTAATCCTTGTCAAACTTAAATATCTTCTATTTTTAAGAGTTCATTTGGCTGCAAATGGCTGTCATCCCTAATCCAAATACTGTGCCTGTAGCAGATGTTGCTTTAATAAAGTGATCTTATGCTGGAGATGCTTATTAAACTGCACACGACAGCACAGGATTTACTGCTTCAATGCTCATCCTCTTTGATTTCAGCTTCTGCTGCTCTCAATGGAAACTTTCTACCAGGCTGGCAAAAGCAGATTTCAAAACACAGTGTGACAAGCTTTGGCAGACCATTGGGGGCATAGTTTAAAGGACACAGCGCAAGGCATGGACACCATAATGGGCAGGATCCCCAAGGCAGCTACAATATATTGCTTTGAACATCTATTTTATGCCAGTTGGTCAGCTATCAAGTCAGTTACCAAGGACTACCAGATCTATTTTGGAGCAGTGCTTATAAATATATTTATATTAACTTAAATTTATCTATAATTAGACTGACATAGTGAATGAGAGGACATATTTAATCATTTCTTCAACCACAAGTTATGATTGTTATTTGACAACTAGCAGCAGTAGTGGAAAAACATGCTTCAGGGTTGCAAGAGACCTAAGGACACAGTAGGGTTAAGTAGCTAGACTGTATGCAAGAAAAACACTGTATCTGTTCCTAGACAGCTCAACTCCTGTTAAGGTCCTATGAAAAGGCTTTATTTTTAATGGAATTTTAAACTGAAGTAAAATATTACCGTTATAAAAAGGGTACTTATTGTTAGATCATGAGACATTTCACAGATTCAACTCCTGACTTCAGTAAACTCAACTTCAGTAAAGCCTTTGACACAGTCTCCC
>NW_010209172.1:0-8004 GCF_000695765.1 Mesitornis unicolor
CCATGAATCTCCTTTCCTTTTCCTGATGCCTTCCCTGGGTGGGGAGGACACATCGGATGACAGAGCAGCTATATAAACCACGACTTATTATTTATGAAGAGATGCTTCACAGAGACCTTTAATGCAGACATAAAGAGCGAAATGTGCCCAATCTCATACTGAATAAACTTAAACATACCAAAGTACTGACAAGAAGGTCTTAAACAAACTGGTGTTTTAACTTGAATTTATGTTCCAACATTTTGCAAAAATCAGATTATTGATGTTGAAAACTAATGCCTTCTCGGAGAGAGAGGAATATGACATGACATATTGCATGTCTATGCAACTGGGGGCTATTCTATTCATGATGTGTTCTCTTCATTTTAAAAACTATAATTAAAAAAAAAGTTTAGGTTAAATTTAGAAAAGGGAAATTACCTCAGCAGACTACTGCTGTGTTTTGCCAGATGTAGGAAAAACCTGCATGTTTATGGCTAGATTTTTCTTCTCAAATTGAAATAAAACTGCTTTAGCAACTTTTTTTCCAGTTCCAATCTTGTAATCAGAAATCCTACTTTCTTCTCAAACCATTCTCCTGCCTTTCCTCTTGTAAACCAAATTCATTATGAAATTTTATTTTGTTACCTTGTTTTTTTAACCCTCTAGATCCAACCTAGGTTACCCTATATCTTCTTCAGAAAGGAGCTTCTAGCTTTCTGCTGCAGTAACCAGAAAACTGAGAACATGAAGCTGTCATGAATGCAGAATAGACGTGTATCATAAGGCAAGCCTCACAAGAAAAATCCCCAAATTGGAATGAGAAATTGTTTTTGAAAACTTGACAATCCCTTAAAAACCTGTTTTTATTAATATTTTCTGTTATTTCACACTCATTACAAACAAGGAAAATATTAGGGCTATCTGCAACATTTTAGGCTGACCCTTCAGGTTTTTTTATGTACCAACGTACACTTTTACTAAGTGCAAAACTGACCTGCGTTCTTTGTACTAGGGATGCATGCAAAAATGCTGACTGTCATTCATACCACCCATTTGCTTATGCATTCCTATACAGCAGAATTCTCTTTCTGAATAACATTAAATTTCTCAACTCAAACCACATTTCCAGGGTTTAATTCTTGCTATATTTTTATAATTTTTTTTCAAATTAGGAATTGAGACAGCCTGTGTGATATGTCTTTGTTTTAAGAAGACAATAGTAGAGACTTAAGTATAGCCTAAATCCAGAAGAGAGCAATGGAGCAATGTGTGAGAAGCAGGAGAAAGGAGGATGCCAAACAAATAGAAGAGTGCTGAAAAGAAAGAGAGACAGTGGTTAGAAATGGGAAAGAACAGACAGGAGAATAAGAGAGGAAATAAACACATAAATAATAAAAATAATGGATGAAAGTGTAAGGGTAGAAGGAGGGAGTAGGCATAATTAAGGCCAACAAAGAGACATTAAGTGATACAAAGAACAAAATTAGGGATGAAAAGGAAGCAAAAGATGTCAGGCTGCAGAAAGGAACAAATGTTTTGGCATAATGCAACACATCAGTGCACATCTGCATGAATGTTTGACAACATGGATAAAATAATCAACACACTTTGTACCACAGGTTGCTGGGTTAAAAACTGGCTGGATGGCTGAGCACAGAGAGTTGTGGTGTAAGTTTGCAGATGACACCAAGTTGGGCAGGAGCGTTGAACTGCTTGAGGGTAGGAAGGCTCTGCAGAGGACCTGGACAGGCTGGATCAATGGGCTGAGGCCAATTGTATGAGCTTCAACAAGGCCAAGTGCCGGGTCCTGCACTTTGGTCGCAATAACCCCATGCAGATCTGCAGGCCTGGGGACGAGTGTCTGGAAAGCTGCCAGGCAGAAAAGGACCTGGGGGTGTTGGTGGACAGCAGGATGACCATGAGCCAGCAGTGTGCCCAGGTGGCCAAGAAGGCCAAACAGCATCCTGGCTTGTATCAATGTGGCCAACAGGAGTAGGGAAGTGATCATGCCCCTGTATTTGGCACTGGTGATGCCGCACCTCAAATACTATGTTCAGTTTCGGGCCTCTCACTACAAGAAGGACATCAGAATTGTGTCCAGAGAAGGGCAATGAAGCTGATGAGAGGTCTAGAGAACAAGTCTTCAGAGGAGAGGCTGAGGGAATTGTGATTATTTAGTCTGGAGAAAAGGAGACTGAGGGGAGACCTTATCTCTATCTACAACTGCCTGAAAGGAAGTTGTAGAGAGGTGGGTGTTGAACTCTCCTCCCTGATAGCTAGTGATAGAAACAAGAGGAAATGGTCTCAAGTTGCACCAGGGGAGGTTTAGATTGAATATTAGGAGCAATTTCTTTACTGAAAGAGTGATCAAGCATCAGAACAGGCTGCCCAGGCAAGTATTGGAGTCATAATTCCTGGAGGTGTTCAGACCACCTGTAGACATGGCAGTTCAGCACATGGATTAGTAGGCATGGTAGTGTTGGGTTGACAGTTGAACTTGATGATCTTTTCAAACCTTAATGATTCTATGATTAAATATTTTAGAGGTTTTTCAAAATGAGAGAAAGAAGCCATAGTACATGAGAAATCATATGCAGAGATCTACATGCAAGTGCTAGAAGACCCAGATTAGCCCTGGTCAGCCCTTTTACCACCTAGGGCTGCCAGAGATTTCCAGCATATAAAATTGGTGGCCTCCTAATAATTTCATGTTCATTTGCTGAAGTAATGTGGAGAAGGAAAAACCAAAAGTAGAAAAATGTGAAAGAAACATTATGGAAGCCTATCTGCAGTTCTTACATTATTTAATTAGAAAAACAGTATTTCTGCATATGGTGCCAAAAAGTGACACTAGCCTAGGAGTGGGGAGCTGTGAACATTTCACAGAGCATTCATTTAGAACAGGTCAAGCCTCAGTGGACCCTGTGTTTCCTCAAGGCCAGTTTCAGTGTTTTTCTGTGGTTACCACAGTGACATAACTGTTTTGTTGTGGTTCATTAGGGAAATAAGCAACTTGCTCTCAGTAAATCTCAATTACGCACATTTTGTTCTTTTATGTGTCAACATAATCTCTTTCCTTTGATTATTTGAAAATTGTTTGAAATTAAATTGAAAAAAAAAAAGATTTCATGAACATGTAAATTTTGTTGTGTAAAGGAACACAGAAACAAGAACACCAAAAATGCATTTCAGAAAACATCTTCAGGTTAATTATGAAGAAGATGAGGGACATTCACAACTCCGTTACTATGGGTACCTTTGCAACAGCTGTGGGTTTTATTTTTTTGTTTATTATGCAAAGTAGAGGCTTGTCCTTTTTATGTACATCTCAAAGATATAGTAATACATCTCAAAGATGAACTCTTATTCTACCACTGCATATTTCTTCCCTCTCTTTTAAAATCATTTTTTTCTGGCCTTTGTTTTCTACAGTACCAGTTTTAATTTTTTAGCCTATAAAGTTCAGAACTGTCATAAGGCTCTAGATATTTCCACCCCTTCTTACCTAGAAGTTCAATGCAGTATTCCAACAGCATGCTGGTTGTCTTCTCAACCAAAAGGAGCTCAAATGAGCCATATGTTAAGTCTCATTGACTGAATTTATGTATGGCACTATATAGATATAGAACTTTAATAACAGAACAATGTGATTTTAAACTGCAGTCATCAGGAAACAAAAAAGAGGTCACATCTTTTAGCAGTACACCATCTCTTTTCTACTTTTTGCAGTTAGTGTTGCTTACTGTACAATAGTTGTATAATTTCTGATATGAATAGGTGTGTGGAGAAAAGACTTCTGAAGGAAATCTTCATCTTTCTTTAGCAAAAATCTCCGAAACCAGTGACTTCCATAGCATAATGAGCCTTTGGGATAATTTCATGTCCTTTTTCATTTTCTTCTCCTTGCTTTTTTACAATTAAAAAGCATATACTTGCACAGGTACGTTTCCCAATCACTGCAACCTACTTTAGCTTAGCAGTTCTAAACAAAGCGCATGTGTCGTGGTTTATACAGTTGCTCTATCAGCCGATGTCTCCTCCCTACCTGGAGATGGGGTCAGGAAGAGGAAAGGAGTTTCATGGACTGAAACAGAAATGTATTTAATAACAACAACAACAACAACAACAACAATAATATAACAACAACAACAATAATATAACAACAACAACAG
Source organism: Mesitornis unicolor (assembly GCF_000695765.1). Taxonomy (NCBI): domain Eukaryota; kingdom Metazoa; phylum Chordata; class Aves; order Mesitornithiformes; family Mesitornithidae; genus Mesitornis; species Mesitornis unicolor. The sequence continues at coordinate 4,155 of NW_010209172.1, forward strand.
TTATAAAATAAAGCACACAGAGTTATACTCAGCAAATATTGTGGGGGAGTAGGCCTCAGGGTTAGGATGGTAAACAAGTCTCTCGAGATGTTAGCCACGGAAAAGAGAAGAAGGAGCAGGGGGTGGGAAGAGATGGGCTGTCCCCAGCAAACTTCCCAATTTGTAGTGAATGTGATGTTTGTAATATGAATAGTATTAACTGGTCAGCCTGTGGTCAGCTTGGGGTCAAGTCCTCTAAGTTTCCACTCCCCCCAGCCTCTGCATGTGTTTATCTCAAGACTGCTGAAGATCTTGAGCATTATGATAACCTGCATACCAATATTACAGCTGAAACCTTTAACAAAGTCCTATAACTTTGTTCTCACGAAACAGAGTGTTCTAGTCTTTACAAAACTGTAGTATTCCTCAACAGCAAACTGACTCTCAAATTCTGTCCCACTAAAGCAGGATAGCATGTTTCCCCATTTCCTTTTTCTATTTGTTATCCTCAGGTTAGTTTACAATATTTTTACTTATGGTAGCTCCCTACTAACATTATTATTATTGTTTTTGTTTATACCTATGGTCATACTTTAAAGGCAAATTTGTTTCTTTAAAGGACAGTTCTGCCAAAGAGATTGTATCAACAGAAGGATTAACTTCTTTTCCTCCATGATTTGAAAAAAGTTGTTTTTTAAAAAGTCTTATCATTCTACTGAAGTTAATGATGCAGATGAAGTCAAAATCTGATTGCTCAAACAAAATTAATTAATCTTCAAACACATATTTAGTCACACATCTTATGCATTTCAGCACAGCTCAAGCATTAAGTGCATTAGTCATTACTTTTCAGTAAAAGATGAAATGAACAACATATAACATTTGAGAAGTACGAATTTTTATCAAAAGTACATTAAAAGTATATCATTTTGAGATCTGCAAGGCTGAACCTCAAGATTAGTGGCTTCGTTACAGAGTAACATGGCTGAACATTATTATTACCTGACAGCTGCTCTGTGTCTGATGTGTATGAGTTACTGGCTACAGCTCATGCCAAGCTGGTAAGTCTCTACATAGTAATTACCACTGAAAGACACAGATCTTCAATTTACTTGGTCAGTTCAGTCAAGAGGCCAAAGATCAAACAGCAGAGGGGTGAGACACAAAGGCAGGACAACGTGTGCTGCCTTTCCTTATGATGCATTTTCCTTTTCAGAGCTAATAACTTTTGTTTTTTACATTTGCATGAAAAATTTTCAGGGAACTTTGAAAACTCTTAAGTTAGATATCTCTATGCAATCCACTTCAGCAAAGTATATTCATTTTGGTGTCCATTACAATATATACGTTTACTTAAATAATTTGCTTTAGGCACAGACATTTCTACTAACGCTTGCTCTATTTTGTTGCCTCTTATGATCTTTTTACTATTTTAAAGAGGTACCATCAGTTTATTATTTTTAAAATGACCAATTTCTAAACTCCAGGTTTGGCTAGAGCAACTGTTAAAAAGAATGTGTCTGTTCTAAAAAGTCAGTTATAAAGTACTTTCTTTTCAGCTTACCATCTTTTTTTAAAGTGTAGCAATTCTATCTGACACTTTAAAGTAACAGGAATTTTTTAACTTCAGCTTGATGACATCCTTTATAAAAAGTCAGCTTTCAACTACTCTGTGTTTTAGTAAAATAACCTCATAACATTGTTCATAGCAAAATGCTATGATGTAATTACTTTTGAATTATTATCACTGCAGAGACTATGAATGAGAAAAGCCTCACAAGCAAACTAAAGCAAAAGCTAAGCACATTTTCACACAAACAGAGTCTATTTTGGAATGTTTCTCTGTGCAAGTTTTCCTTTCATATGCCCTGTACTATAAATGTATGACATTGGTGGAAGATGTCATGTCTCTCAGAATAGGCACAGTATTTAAACTGACCATTTCTTAACACAGCTGTTCCTTTAACATATGAGAGAAATGAGCTCTCTCTATTGCCAACTGGAAAAGAGTTTATTAGTTTCTCATCCACCTGTAGAGCCAATTAGGCTACTAGTTATAAATAAGGCACCTGACAAACACAAGGCTTCTACTCTCTCAAGATGTTATTTGCAGAATAATGCTGTGCTTAAGAAAGTGGTTATTCACAACCACCCATTAAAAACCAGGTTGTTTTGTTTCAGTTTGTGGAGAATTCACAAGCCATCTGATAATTGATTGCTATTACTTAGACAATAATATTTTGGTTATATTCTATTATTCCCTTTGCTTAGTTGGAAGACTGAGGTATTTCAAGGGTAATATCATGCTTAAAATTCTGCTAGAAATGTCTTGTATTTTACATACATATTGCAAAGAACCTAAAAATTTTCTGATTCACACCTACAGTAAACTGAAGTATTGAGTCCAATGATTGACTTCCTACCATTGCTTCAAGAAGAAATCAGATCTTATGGTGCAAACTGAGAATTATTTTAGTATTAAAGCTCCTTAAGTTAGAAAAGGAACTACTATTACCTAGGTATTATATTTCCCTAAAAACAAAGAGAAACAAACAAACAAAACCCCCTTATCTTTTGGCAAAAGAGAATTCAGCTTGTAATTATTAATTATAATACCACTCTAAATCTTGAAACTTGTGATTGGGCTGAATTTAAAAGGACTACCCTCAGAAAGATAAAATGGAAGAAAAACCTGACTCAAAGAGGACGGTCATTAAAAAGGGTGAATTAAACAGAAATAATCAAAAAAAGCTTTCAGTGTTGGTTTGTGCTGCCTATATAAAGCAATATACTTGTCACATGTATTCGGTTTTCTGTGTGGGGTTTTGGGTTGGTTTTGGTAGTGGGGGAGGGCTATTGATTTAGCCCTGTAAGAAGCTACTAGAAAGCTCCCCTAGCTCTAAAATGTTGGACCCATCTCTGACCAGGGCTATGCCCTCTGTCTCTCTCTCTCTTGCCCACTCTCTCACCCCAGCTCTGACTAGTGTGGTCATGGGTGAGGTCATCATAGCCTTGGCCCAGCCTGGCCCCAGCTTGAGCTCAAGCCCTGCTGCACCTCCAGCCCAAAAGAGAGAGCTGGGAACTCTTCAGAAGGGACCTGCAGTGGAGAAGAGAGAGGGACCTGAGGAGAACAACAGCAGACACCAAGGTTGGTGAAGGAAGAAAGTAGAGGGAGGAGGAGGAGGTGGTGTGCAGAGCCGAGGTTTGCCCTGCAACCCAAGGCAAGTGCAGGTTGACATGTCTGCAGCCTGTGGAGGTTCACAGCTGGAACATGAGAAGTTGGCTGCCCCTGAAGAGACTGTGACTCCAGGCAGTGTGTGCTGGAACAGTTCATGTGTGAGGGGAACTGCAGCTGTGGGCAGACCCACATTTAGACTTGTCCTGTGGGAAGGCTGCCACGTGGAAGCAGAGGAAGAGTGAGAGGAATCCTTCCTGCTCCTGAAGAGGAAGGAGCGGCAAAGACCGCAGGGGATGAACTGACTGCAACCGCCACTCCCATCCCCCTGCACCACTGGGCAAAGTGGGAATGAAGTAAAGAAACCGGGAACAAAGCTGAGTCTGGGAAAAATCACAGAATCACAGAATCTCAGGAGTTGGAAGGGACCTCGAAAGATCATCTAGTCCAACCCCCCTGCCAGAGTAGGATCACCTAAACTAGGTCACACAGGAACATGTCCAAGTTGGCCTTGAATGTCTCCAGAGAAGGAGACTCCACAACCTCTCTGGGCAGCCTGGTCCAGTGCTCTGACACCCACACAGTAAAAAAGTTTTTCCTCGTGTTCAGATGGAACCTCCTATGTTCCAGCTTGCACCCTTTGCCCCTTGTCCTGTAATTGGACTTCAGAGAAAAGAGCCTGGCTCCTTCCTCCTG
>NW_010209173.1:0-2090 GCF_000695765.1 Mesitornis unicolor
GCAAGTGGGTGCGATGGGGGCGATTTGGGGGCGTTACCTGGAGGCGAGGTCTCCCAGGAGGCTGCCGTGGGTCAAAGGAGACAATGCATCAGTCACTGTTTCCCCCTCCCCACCAAATACACATGACCCCCTCCCCAAATTTGTGTGTCCCCCCCACTGCTGAGTCCCAAAGGGGGGTTTATTGGGGGGCAATGGGGTTTTTGTAAGGGTTAATGCACCCCCCACCCCAAAAAAGGGCAACTCCAGTCAGAACTGGGCTCCAGCACAGCTTCACCAATCCCCCCCAGGGTGGGGGACACCCCAAGGATGGTCCCAAATCTGGGGGGGTCCCCACCACTCACCCTCCTCGTGACACCACCAGCTTCACCTTCACCTTGTAGGACACGATGATGCCCAGGATCTCCTTGTTGGCTCCATCTCTCAACCTGGAGGAATTTGGGGACACCCATGAGGTGACACCCCTGGAGCAGGAGCGTGACGCCCACCACGGCTCGGTGTGTCCCCCCCCAAAACCACCCCCAAAACGCCCCAAGGGGTGGTGGGGTGGGGGCTCACAAGGTGCTGGAGGCCAGGTTGGTGTCCTCGTGCTTGAGTTTTCCATCCAGCGCCAGACCCCGCTTCTCCCGGTTGTTGGCGAGGAAGGGGGTGAGGGTGTAGACCTTGCAGAACGTCGAGCTTGGGGCCACCATGTCGCTGAGGACAATGGCCACCGTCAGCCATGGCCCCGTTGCCAACCGACAACTCCACGGGTCACATCTCCAACCCATCCCAAATCCAGACATCTCCATCCCCATCCCCATCCTGGTGAGCATCTCCATCCCAACTCCAGACATCTCCATCCCCATCCCCATCCTGGAGGCCACCTCCATCCCAATCCCCATCCTGGAGGGCACGTCCATCCCAATCCCATCCTGGAGGGCACGTCCATCCCAATCCCCATCCTGGAGGCCACCTCCATCCCCATCCCCATCCTGGAGGCCACCTCCATCCCAACTCCAGGTATCTCCATCCCAACTCCAGGTATCTCCATCCCAACTCCAGGTATCTCCATCCCATCCCCATCCTGGAGGCCATCTCCATCTCATCCCCATCCTGGAGGACCTCTCCATTCTATCCCATCCCATCCCCATCCTGGAGACCATCTCCATCCCATCCTCATCCTGAAGAACATTCCCATCCCATCCCCATCCTGGATGACATCTCCATCCCACTCCCATCCTCAAGAACATCTCCATCCCATCCCCATCCTGGACGACATCTCCATCCCAACTCCAGGTATCTCCATCCCACCCCCATCCTGAAGAACATCTCCATCTCATCCCCATCCTGGAGAACATCTCCATCCCATCCCCATCCTGGAGGACCTCTCCATTCTATCCCATCCCATCCCATCCTCATCCTGGAGGCCACCTCCATCCCCATCCCCATCCTGGAGAACATCCCCATCCCATTCCCATCCTCATCCTGAAGAACATCTCCATCCCAACTCCAGGTATCTCCATCCCCATCCCCATCCTGAAGAACATCTCAATCCCATCCCCACCCTGGAGTCCATCTCCATCCCGGGAGACGCAGAAGGTGCCACCCCCAAAGGTGCCTCCACCCCGCTCCTCCCACTAGGACCTGCTCGCCAAACGCAACACCCCACTGCATGGACGGTGCCGCACTGGGGCAGGACTCCTCCAAGGCCCCTCACGATGTCCCTGAGGAGGACACGCTGTCCCCCAGCCACCGGTACTCACTCGGCATCCTCCACGGCCACCGGGCACTTGTACTGGGCGGTGTTGAAGAGGCAGATGTCGGCGTACTGGCGCACTGGGGTGACAGGGAGACATGGGGGTCAGGGAGGGTACCCATGGGGATGGAGACAGGGATGGGGGGGACCACACTCCTTACCGGAGATTTTGATCTTCTTGACCGTCTTGTTGGTGTTGTTGGTGACGTGGACGTTGACGCTGATGGGCTCTCCGTGGTAGTAGATCTACAAGGAAAGGGACACAATGAGGTCCCTTGTCCTCGTCGGGGTCACCCCGGCAGCGTTCCCACCCCTGCCCTCGCTCACCTCCTTGTCCAGGGACGCCTCGAGGTGC
>NW_010209173.1:2155-4631 GCF_000695765.1 Mesitornis unicolor
CTCGGGCGCGTACTGGACCTTGCGGATCACCAACCGCACCGAGTTCCTGTGGGGAGACGGTGAGAGGAGAACCTGGGAAACCATGGGTGCTGGCCCCTTTCCTGGCCCCTTTTTTTGGGGGAAAACCCCTCTTTTGCTTCTGGGCTGCTGGGGCAGGAGAAGGAGCTCATGAGAGGTCCCGGCTGGGTTGGGCTCCTTGCTGGAGTGCAGCAGTGGAGGTCTCCATCCCAACCCCAAAATCATCTCGCACCCAGTCCTACCCTGGAGGGCGCCATCCCATCCCCAAGGGCATCCCCATCCCATCCCCATCCCCACCCCTGAAGACAACCCCATCCAATCCCCAATGACATCTCCATCCCATCCCCATCCCCCACGACCCATCCCCATCCTGGAGGGCATCTCCATCCCATCCCCATCCTGGAGGGCATCTCCATCCCATCCCCATCTAGGGGAACATACCCATCCCATCCCCATCTAGGGGAACATACCCATCCCATCCCCATCCCATCCCCATCTCCATCCCTGAAGACATCCCCATCCCATCCCCAATGGCATCCCCATCCCATCCCCATCCCCATCCCTGAAGACATCTCCATCCCATCCTCAATGACATCCCCATCCCATCCCCATCCCCAAAGACATCCTGAGGAACATCCCCATCCCAATTCCCATCCCCATCCCAGAGGACACCACCATCCCATCCCCATCCAGGGGAACATCCCCATCCCATCCCAGAGGACATCCCCATCCCATCCCCATCCCCAATGACATCCCCATCCCATTCCCATCCTGGAGGACATCCCCATCCCAGGGGACATCCCCAAGGACATCCCCATTCCAGGGGACATCACCATCCCGTCTCCATCCCCATCCCTGAAGAAATCCCCATCCCATCCCCATCCCATCCTCAATGACATCCCCACCCCATCCCCATCCCCAAGGACATCCCATCCCACCCCCATCCAGCAGGACATCTCCATCCCATCCCCACCTCACCAACCATGGGGCACCAAGACGGTCCCAGCCCCTTCCCCATTGCACCCCAGGATGCTGCTCCCACCCGGGACGGACGTTTCCTCTCCGCTCACCTCTTGTGGATTTTCTCCTCCAGGTTCTCGGCACAGAAAGCTTTGACCTCGTAGTCCACACCGCAGGCCTGGAAATCAGGAGGAGGCAGAGGAGGAGGCAGAGGAACCCCTTTGCACCCCCCCAGAAAGGTGACCCCCAACCCAGGGCCGCTCACCGCTGCCCGGCGGCATGAGGACAGGGTGTTCTTACCTTCCCCGTGTCCTCTGGTCCCGGCTGCAGCGTGACAGAGCAGGGCAGGTTGGGGGGGATCTGAAGGGGACATGGAGGGGGTCAGGAGTGAGGCTGGGACCCCCATCCTGGCACCCCATTTTTTTTGCGCCCCTTCCCAATGCCACCCCGGTTAACCCAAACCCCAAAGGGTTACAAAAACCCACGGTTTTGGAGGTTTTTGGGGTTAATCCGGAGGATTTGGAGGAATTAAGGCTGTTTCACTGGGGGACGGGGCCGTTTGTGAGCCCGCGGGGCTGAGCCGATGGCTCAAGGCTGGAAAATGCCACCATGTCCCCCCCCGTCCTGGGGTTTTGGGGGGTGGCTGCTGCTGCCAAAGCTGCGCCAGGGCTATTTTGGATGTGGGAGCACAAAAAGGGGGGGTCTACCCCACCCCATTCCCTACCAGGGCTGCCCAGGTTGCGCTTCACTTTAGGGGGTGCACCCCAGGTTGGTGCCACCGCTCCGGTGACGCTCAGGCCATGGGCCCCCTGCACCAACACATCCCCCACCCCCTCCCCGTGCCTCAGTTTCCCCACTGCTGGCTGCTTTTTGGCCGCTGAGTTTTAAGACCCAGCAGCAAAAGCTGCACCTTCATGGCGAGTGGCAGCACCCCACCAAAAAAACCTACAGGGGACGGAGGGGACCTCAAGGTCCCCACGAGGGAGAGGTGTCACCGTCCCCATGTCGTCACCCTACCTCGAAGGTGAAGGGGTAGGCATGCTCGCCCAGTTTCTTGATCAGCCGCTCCTGCAGCCGCGTCAGGGGCTTTTTCTCCTCGGGGACTGGGGGGAAGGCCTGGGCATTGGCCACGAAGAGGTCCTTGCGGAAGGTCAGCCCCAGCACATCCAGGTCCTCGCGGCCGTAGCGGAAGGCGCAGGTCAAGGTCACGAAGACTGCGGAGAGGGGGGACAAGAAGGGGAGGTCAGTGGTGTCACACGGCGGGGTGGTACACAGTGACGTTGTGGCGTGGTGGCATCATGGCACATCCCAGTCCCACCAGCGCTGGGACGCGGTGGTGGCGCCCAGCAGGTGGGGAGATGATGGAGACCAGCCATGGCCTTGGGGTGCCACCACAGGACCCCCATCCTCTACCAAGGGGCTGGAAATCGTCACCCAACATCAGGGCAGGATCGTGTGGGGACGGTGGCCACCCCCTGTGGTGGTGTCACCTGGGTGG
>NW_010209173.1:4833-6096 GCF_000695765.1 Mesitornis unicolor
TGGAGATGGGAGCCACTGGGAGGGATGGGGGGGGGGGCATCGCCCAGGGTGTCCCTGCTCCCCAAAACCCCATTCCTCCCTCCTCACTCAGGCAAACCCAGCCCCCTGCCCCCCACACACGTGTCCCCTCCCCAGATCAGAGCCCCCCCTTCCCCCCAGCCCCACATACCCACGGGGTCCACCACGTCGATGTGGTCCACGAAGTCCCTCTTGCCCAGGTAGACGGTGAGCTGTGAGCAGGACGGGGGGGTCATGGGGGCCCACAGCAGCACCCATGGGTGCTCCCCCTCCCCGATCTGTGTTCACAGAATTTTGGGGGGGCACCCCAGAAAGGGCCACGTCCTCCCGCTTCCCCCTCCCCATCTTACCTTCCCATTGGGACTGGCTTTCTTAAACACCCTGCAAAAGAGCAAATTGGGGGGAGGGGGTTAGAAGAGACCCCATCCCCAGCCCTACAGATCATAGGGGACACAGAGACCCCATCTTGACCCTACAGACGATAAGAGGCACAGAGACCCCATCATGAGCCTATAGACCATAAGGGACACAGAGACCCCATGCCTGCCCCTATAGACCATAAAGGGCACAGAGACCTCATACCCATGCCTATAGACCATACGGGGCACAGAGACCCCCATCCTGACCCTACAGACCATAGGGAGCACAGAGACCCCATCCCCAACCCTACAGACCACAGTGGGCAGAGACCCCATCCCTGCCCCTATAGACCATAGGGGGCACAGAAACCCCCACCCTCAACCCTGTAGACCATAGGGGCACAGAGACCCCATCCTGACCCTATAGACCATAGGGGGCACAGAGACCCCATCCTGACCCTATAGACCATAGGGGGCACAGAGACCCCCATCCTGACCCTATAGGCCATAGAGGGCACAGAGACCCCATCCCCAACCCTACAGGCCATAGACGGCACAGAGACCCCATCCCCATTCCTATAGACCACAGGGGGCACAGAGACCCCATCTCCACCCCTTATAGACCATAGGGGGCAGAGAGATCCCATACCCACCCCTACAGACCACAGGGGGCACAGAGACCCCATCCCTGCAATGGCCGTGGGTGACAGGTCCCAAAGCCACCGCAGAGCCCAGGAGAGATTGGGGTGCTCCCCTCCCCAAAACTTTCCACCCATCCTCCATCGTAGGGGACACCCAGCACCACCCCTGGCCCCCAAAATGCCACCCAAAATACCCCCCAAAATCCCAAATTACCACTGTGGCGGTGCAAAGGCCGGGAAATTCA
>NW_010209174.1:0-16399 GCF_000695765.1 Mesitornis unicolor
CTTTCACTCTCTCTCACACACACGCATGCGCGCACACACACACAGAAAATGCTGAATTTCTATTTCCTCCCTTCTCGAGCAACACAAAAGTTTAAAGGTTTAATCGAGTGATACAGTGCCTTTCACCACCAGGGCTGAATCCAGTCAGGTTTAAGACATAACTGCCCCAGCAGAAACACAGTAGCTCATATGAGATAATTATAGCATTTTACTTCACAGTTTCTATAGAGACAGCTGTACATATAAATCGTTTTCCAAAAGATACCAACATTAATTTGTATCCTTTCCAGCAAAGACTACAAAGTATTTTACAACCAAGTTAACAACAAAGCTTCAGAAAGTGTGACTTCAATTCTTTAAAAATAAAAGCAAGCCACCTCAACTACAGTTGACTGCAGCCATGTACTATTACACAGTAAGAAATCTAACCTGAGCAAAAATACTACTCGGTTTACCACAACTCAAGCCACTCGAAGGACAAAAGTGTTACCCACACGCACACCACAGCCTCCTCTGACATAAGGGGCAACATCAAGACTACAGCAACACATCAAGTAAATAGCTTTCATCTGATGAGATGTTAACAACAGAACAATACCTGGTTCCTACACATTTGTTTCACAATACATAGTGCAAATTTTACTACTGCAGTGTGTCTCACGTTCTGCAGAGGGAACGGTATGAAGTTTCAGCCTGCAAGATTTCAGTTACAAACAATAGGTCAGGAAATTATTCTTACTTGTCAGTATGGCAGTATTCAAGACTGATCAGCATAGCTTGAAAAATACTCCTTCCTGGAACTAACTATTGAATTACACCAGTTTTGGTCATAGCTAGAAGTTACCTGTGTGAAGACAGATCTAGGCTCAATTACAAAGTTACTCGTATGAGGACAATTAGGCTCAACAGCCTTCCATCTAATGATAAAAAGAGCTTAAGAAAGGCAGCACAAAGCAGCCTAGAGACCATCAAACTCAAGTGGAAAACAACCTTCTGCTTCAGGGAGCAAATATTTGAAGTTCTTTTCCAGAACCTGCTCTAACTTAAAAGGAGCTGATCAGAACCGACAGATAATTTCTCCTTAACCAGAAAGTACTAGAAAAAGATTTGGGACTTCTTTTTTTTTCCAACATGTGTCTACCTCAATTCATCACATCATGTCTGTTCTTTTCCAGTTTCTCCACTAAAATTGACTCTATTGCCTCAATGTATCCAGGATTTGCTTAACCTTTATTTTATTTTTTCTTTACTTTTCCTTTGGTATAGGAGTGGGAAAGATAAAGACAGAATAACAAAGCGATTTCATCACAATATTTGAGAAAGCAAGAACTTTTGCCTAACTGTAGTTACTATTTCAAATATAGCAGAGGCCAAAGTGCACTGAAAGAAGGAATCAGCTCCCCTCACCATCAAGTCTCTCAGGACTCACTTGCATTTTTGGGACACTGGGAGCCATAAGGTTACAGAATCAATTATCTTTACAGCTGAAGGAGGAAGCTGTCAACACAAAAGTTTAAAGGTTTAATCGAGTGATACAGTGCCTTTCACCACCAGGGCTGAATCCAGTCAGGTTTAAGACATTCCAAAGAAGGAATTAGCTCCCCTCGCCACCAAGTCTCTCAGGACTCACTTGCATTTTTGGGACACTGGGAGCCATAAGGTTACAGAATCAATTATCTTTACAGCTGAAGGAGGAAGCTGTTGCTGAGCTCCACATGGAATAAAGGCTGTCTTTTACTAATCACCCTTTTCTCTTTATCTTTCTTTAAAAATGCCGCTTATGTTAATTTATGATTAGTCTTTCAGATAAAATCTTATACACCCATATCCTAAATTCAGCATTTTCTCCACTATGGAGTGTTGAAAGCAGTAGATACAATAGCTTGAAATAAAACAGGGCTTCAATTGATTTCATGGAAGATATAATCCAACTCCCTAAGAAGTTACTTTACTTACACATGTTGTAGTGGGTAGTTTTAACCTTACTACTCAAGAAATGGTTACAAATATGACAGATCACCATCCAAACCCAGCTGTTACTACACTGTGAACTACAATAGTAAACAAACTTCATCGTTATTGACAGAATAAGATTTAGAGATGCCTGAAATTCTCTTGCAAAACCAGCAGTACAAAATCTGGTAACACAAGTTACACTGGGACTTTTTGCTGACAGTCACAGTGAGTAAGTGTTCAGGCATCCTTCCCCTACAGAGGGAAATGAGCTATTCTGGCAATAAATGCCAAGTTAAACCCTAATTAGGTAAGTTATTCCCTAAAAATGAAAATACTTAGGGTTCTGAGCAAGATGTACAGCAATGACTACATTACTTCTACTTCCTACCCTGCAGTAGATCTTCATGTCAAAATGAATTTAGACTGGAATCTTGTATCCTCCAAGAGTTGACAGGCTCACTGGAGCATATCCTTCTCCATGCTGAGACCTTTCTTTTATCATATAATCAGAGACTTTTTGGAAATACAAGTAGGCTGCAGTTCTTCTCACATGCTTAGACGTCTTTAAACAATTTGTAACAGATTGAGAGATATGACTCTTAGAATTAGTGAAATATTTTTAATTTATTATTATTGTTTTTGTTATAAGACTAGAGAGCACAAGATAAACATCTAGCGATCACACTAATGATCATTTGGGTTCATCCAATCACACCAGCACTTCTTCAGACAGTGAAATCCATCTGGTAAGTGTGATAAAAGTCTGTACATTCTCCAATCTTCTAGTATGAGAGCAGTTTCAAGGGCAGATAATAAACCACTGTATCAAAATACTAAAAAGCTGAATATACCATTTATTAAAATATTTTATTAATTCTCAGAAAGACCAAATAAAATTTTGAAGCCACACAGAACTTACCTAATATAACCTCACTTATCTAGAGGATTTTCTATATTCTTTGATCAAAACCAAGAAAGCAACATTCCATTTTGTAATACAAAACTTCATTTCTTTTTATATAGAAATGTTTATGAAATATCTACTAGGAAGCTGAAAAATTTTCCTTCAACAGTTCACCTTTACAGTTCACCTTTAGCCTAAGCCTGACTACTCATATTCAGCATTCCACTTGAGTGAGTATTTCAGCTGAATAACTGTTGTTTAAAAAAAAGATCTTTCCCCATTATTGTCTCTGAATAACCACAGTTTAACTCACAGACATATGGACAAGCGCTCACATCATAACTTTGGCAGAACAGTGAGAACAAGGTCATCCCACTTCCAGGTCTTTGAATAGTTCCATTGATAGCAATTAATTCAAAGTTAACAGTTTCTTTAAAGAAGTTGTCATAACAATGGCTGAAAGAAATTAAGATACAGCCAAGGAAACATTCACAATGCACTGAACTCAGGTTTTAAATTAATCATAAATTAGCACCAATGTACAGTCATTTTAAGGAAAAGCTTCCAAGAAGAATTGTGTCATTATTCCCTGAAGTATCTGAAGTTGAATTAAAATGCACATTATTTCCTTTAAATTAAGCCATTCCTTCTGCATCCCTCACCTACTAAGCCTCAGAAACAAAACTGAAGACAGGACTAGATCACAGAACAGGTTAAAGAGCAAACAAAACCACAAAGGCAAATTCCAGACAGATCACAACTATAAATATACATGCACATTTAAATGTCAAGGCAGAGGAGCCAAATCCCTCCCCAGAAAAAGCTCTTTCACAACTAAGTATCAAAATATTTGCAAACCCATATTAAGAAATGGAATAAATTGACATTTGTCTATTCTATAACTGCTTGAAGAAAGCACATCCAGATACAATAGTAAAATTTCATGTAAGAACATCCATTACTTTCCGTGGGAGGGGGAATTTACAATGACTTTTCTCCCCACAGTCTTTAAGTGTATGTAGTTATGTCTGAGCTCTGTTTATACCTCTGGACTGTGAATAAGACTTTGTACATGTAAACCCCATTCATTAATGCATTAATTAGAGTTCCACTACAGAAATATTCAGTAAGTGATCTCATACACAGAAATAAATTTTAGAGTTTGCAACAGAAGGAACAAATACTTGCTTTTTAAAAAAAAATATATATAAAGGAAACTGTAAAGTGAAACCTGCAGTGTATAACAGTTTATTCTAATTAGACAACAGCCCTAAAAGAAAATCTTAACTTAGTCACACACTTCATACCCAAGTAACTACCCAAATTCTCAAGTTTTTACCTCAGTTCTCCGCAGAAACATGCTGCTACTGTGATGGAAGTAAGAAGTTCATTGTACATAAGGATTTGGGGACTGATTTTACATCTAAATAGCCATACAAGAAAGTGAAATACTACATAAAAACTTAAAGTTTAAACTGTAACTAAAAAGTTACAATAAACAGTCACATTAATAGTGTTAAACAGCACACTTGACTAATTAGTTACACTTGTATTTTCATATTGCATACATTGTTTCTCTGAGACACTTGTAAAAGATTCAAACTGAAAGACACCCTGAAGTATTTACCAGTTTCTGTACTACCTACATTGTGATTTCTTTCCTGAGGCACATGCAACAGTGCCATTTAATGAAATTCACAGACAACTGAAGTTTACAGCAACAAGACTTGTTGACTGTTGATTTCATCTCAGATTAAAAAGGAAGAAATGTAGTGGGATAGGTATAGTCATGCTTTGCAAAAATCTGGCTCCCATCAGAGAGGTATCTAAGTCACTGTGAAACAGTACTTCACAGGATACATCCCTACTATACTTTCTACATTTAAAAGTCAGTAGTACTGTCTGGAAAGACATGGTCTGATTATTTTTGCTTCAAGATATTAAATGAAATTGCAAGACACAAAGTTATCCAAGACAATTAAATTCATTATATCAAAGTTATACCAACCCTAGCACCAACAAAAACATTTTCTATTTTATATTGGAGGTATCTGCTTCAAAATAGTGTCTATAATAATACTGGAATATACATGAAGTTATGCTCCTGCCAACAGGTCAATGAACGTGTTTTTAAGGTCTTCTATGGAAAAGCTAACTCTGGAATGTATATTTAAAGTAAACATGAATTTACAGCTCAAGTTCAAACATTAGACCTCAAAACACAAACTGCTAACACCCAGAAATATGTTACCACTTCTGAACGTCCAAAATGAGTTTTTACACCTGTGATTCACGCAGCCTTCAATTTTATTTGAAAAATCTACAGCAGGTATTGCTAGGAATTTTTAAAATAAAAATTATTTTTCTTGTTACTTTTGTAACAACAGAACAAAAGCTAGAAATGCTATGCATAACTGAACATGTCCACCTTATTTTCACATGTTAAGTTCCAGGGTTGGGTTTTTCTCTTCAGAAGGTTATTATTCCCACTACATATAAAGACCCACACGTAATAACAGAAAAAAAGAAAATTAACTGTTCTAAACCTTAAGTAGATTTTATATTAAACACGGTTACAACTATCTTCAAAAACATAAGTAGGACACTAGTCACACACGCACACTGAACCCTCATCACAACATAGCAAACTTGTATGTCATTAAAAAACTGCTTTCTCATGCCTGATTCCTGTCTACTAAGTCACAACCTCTACTACAGCTGAGAAACAAAAATACTCTTGGAAGAGTTTTCCAAATATAACTTTCCACCACTGAGATGGAATGAAAATCTTCCTGCAAGTAGGTAAAGTTCTTAGACCTCGTCTGTGAGGTATTGCCCCCTTACTTCACAAAGGTGTGATTACCACACTTAATATTACAAACTTCAAGTAGTTAGTGACATTATAGCCATAGATACTTTGTAAACAACTATAAATAAAAGTGTACTCTGTTGATAAGGAGAAGGATCTTCTCACTGTTGTTACAAAAAAAAAAATCACATTCATAAGGAAGCTGAAGTTTTGCTTCATCCAAGAAAACTTCTATTTTGGTAAGTTCTGCACAACTTAAGAGTAAGTTTTCAGTTTGGCATAAAGAAAGCAGGAAGACATACTAGTCAAAGTCCTACCTTTCAATTTTGCATACAGTGAGCCTGGAATTTTGTCCTCAACTAGCACCTGGAGCCAAAAGCAAATTTATCCAAGACTCAAGGGATTCTGTACTAAACAGCCCATATGCAAATAAAGATTCAGACTTAATCATGCATTTATCACACTGAAACCAGTCAGGTTTCTCCCGTGCCACCAATTTTCCCATGTTGTTTATATTAGTGAGTAAAGACATTTACTATGATGAACAGCTTATGGCTTCGTAATTGCTCACTGTTTCCCTTCTTTCTGGTAATTGTTTAAAGAAATAACATACTGCTGCAATACAAGATTCTCAAGTGCTAACATACTCGGAGCCAGAATACGTTTTCAGTATCATGATACAGGGGCATTTTACTGGGTGTACATATGCCTTATACACATGTCACAGGCTTCCATGTTACACTTGTTTTCTCAGCATGAGTAGCATGCCACATAATAAAAATAGGTATTGTTTACAAAAGATTAGAAAAGTACTGATTAACTCTGATCAGTGTCAAAATATATAAGATTGCTTGGTAACCAGGAAAAAAAACCCCACAAATTAAGTGTTAAGTGTTACTAGGAAAGGAATGAAGAACCAAACAGAAGACACTATTATAGTATCATATGAACAGTGCAGTACAAACAGTACAACTACATCATAACACTGTTCTGTTCCCCTCAACTACGCCAAACCAAGTATATATATATATATTTTTAAGCGTTCAGAGAGGGACCACAGAAGATGGTCAAAGTTATGCAAATACTTTCACATGAGAAACAACTGAGGCAGCTCCGAGTTCTTCAGTCTGTAAAAAAGACAGAAAGGTCTGCAAGGTCTACAAACGAGAAGAGAAAGGAGGAGACTGTTCACGGTCAACTCCCACGTAAGCCATAGACACTACCATGGAACTAGCAGAAGTCAGTTTCAACAATAAAATTAAATAGTTCTACAAAGTGGTAGAATTGCCTGCCGAAGGACACTGGAAAAACACCACAGAAGATATCCACTGCAAGCTTCTCCACAGGGAAGCCAGAGCAGAAATTCCCTTGCTGCAAATATGTGGAAGCTAGGAATTTTCCCTGAGACATCTACTTAGGGCCACTTTCAAATGCAAATTGCTGGGCTCAACAGACCACTTAAAGGACAACCATTTCATCATTCTCTAGATGAGCACCCTCATTAGATTCCTGAAAATCTCAATACCATGCAATTCAGCTACTTCCATATTCTAAAGAACGAGAACACTTCCTAACACAGAAGCTTAAAATGTGAGTACTGGCACTATGTAATCAACCTCGGTGACAGACAAATGCTGTCAAAACATATGGGTTCAGACTATAGGACAAATGCTGTCCAAACGTATGGGTTAAGACTATGGGTTCTGCTCCAACTAACATATTAGAAGTGTTTGAGTACTCTTTATTCTAGCATGCTTCCTTGTCATACAACTAGAGTAGTTCCTCAAAAAAACATCCAATTTATTTACCAGTACTGCCAAAGAGCGTTGGTGGGAGCTTGTTTTGGGGGATTGGTGTTTGGCTGGTTGGTTTTTTTTAAGTGTACAGACACTACAGGCGTGTTACTTAAAACTGACTTGAAATTACAATCCAGGGTACCATTTGGAACCATTATGCCTCTTTCTCTCCTGCCACCTCTCCATCTGTTCCTACAGAACAAAGTATCGGTTCTGTATAGGCTCTCACAATTCACACACACACACTCCCCCCCCCCCAAAAAAAAAAGATGCATAGACCTCTAGCCTCATTTTCCTACTTCCAGGTCTGTTTATGATACAAAGCTTGGAAAATAAGCAATGAATATTAAGTAAATTTGCACTGTTTTCCATCTCAGTGAAATACAGAGGTGTGTCATTTACAATAAACAGTTTAAAAACAGGTATGTAGTAACTTGTACAGATATTCTGATAGTCCTGTTTTCAGTAAAAGTAGGGCTTATGCTGACATTAACTCTTGATAGATTCAGCCCCACTCTTGCAGCACAGAAGGGGCAGAAATCTCCCTATAAGTATAGAGACAGTTCATACACTACGCCTTCTGCAGTCCAACATTCTCCACCTCACAGACCAGGGCCAGCTGGCACAAACCAACGTAACATTTGCTCTGGGCTAGCTGCGACCAGACATAAGGCCAACCAGCTCAGACCCTGGGAACTGTGGTTGGCTCCCTACCAGTTCTTCCACCAAATGAGTCCTGGTGCAGGAGAACTTCTGTGACCTAATAGTAGTGCTATGTACAGATTACCAGGAAAAGAACAATGGAAAAATAGTGTTAGTTTCCACAATAAACCTTGTTTCCTGTTTCTGGAACAGAAATATTTTCTTTTTTAAAAGACATTTAAAATGTGTTTATATTTCAATACCCTACATAGTTATCACAACCACCTTATCACCCAGGAAGCATGTGGATGGGCAGCTTGTTTCATTTAATATCTATTTCAATGAAAGTAGCATACAACAGCTCCTCTTTTAGCCTTTCACCTGTAGAAAACAGAGAGCATCTACCTCCTGTAACAATTTACTGGTGTTTATATTAACTACAGTAGTAATTCCTTCACTCACAGCAAAGGAATCCTAAAGGGTTTTTTTTCCACCAAACAGTATCATTAATAACCTCTTGTCTCAGCAAAGACGCAGCAGCAGAGAATTCAGGACACTTGTAGAATAAAGACAGTTCTTACAGCTTAGCTTTTACTAAAAATCTTCGGGGAGTTGGCACTGGTGTGACTTGGATGTGACCTGATCTGAACCTGAAGTCTCTTTCCAGTGGTTCTGAGCCTATCAGTAAGTATTTGGATTCATTCTGTTTTTAAAAAAGAGCCCCAACACACTGCCAGTTTGAAACACTGATTAGTGGAAGGTAACGCATCATGGAAGTATTTTCCTAATGGTAAAGGTACTTTACAGCTTCATACTGAAGACTGATAGGCTTATCTAGAGTTATCATTGCTTCAGTCATGGTGCATCATTAACAGACAGAAGTCATGCCTGCAAGTTAGTACTTTTGCAAGAAGAAAAAATACTTTTTTTTCTGCCATAATTAAAAAGCTATCAGTAAACAGAAGAGCTGAGAGAAAAAAGTTAATAAACATGATACTGATCCTAGTTATGGGTCACACGTAAGGGCAGAGGATAGGTGGAAGATGTCCACATAATCCTCATCCACAATCTACTTGGGTATTTTTTCCTGTAGTAGTAAGAGAAACTAATAGTTTCCAGTAGAAAATAAACTATTTTCTCAGTCTTGATGAAGAGAGGAACTGCAAAACAAATCTACTTGGAAAAGTGACTCAGCTACATATTGTTTTTAATTGCTGTTATACTCAAACAAGATGAAGGTTTTTAATGCATGACCAAATAAGGAACTGCACACATTTTTGCTGTGGCCATGTGATCACACTGCCCTTACATAAGCAAAAGGAGATGGTCACACTAATGCTTTTTCCAGAATGTGCTCGTCAAAATCCCACCCAGCTGCTCTGATTCACTCAGCTAGTTTTACATGCAAGGGTGAAAACACATGCATTGAAAATTTCATGAAAATTTTCCCTCATATCCATAATAAAAGTTCAAATTTTGCATAGTAGCAAGTCCTAGAAAGACATTTCATTGTAGAAAGTGCTATAGTTTCTTTTTAACCTTTTTCCTATCCCTTCTGAAAAAATGCAGAACAACGAACAGTCATGAATTAGAGGATGCCTGCAAATAAAACTTATTTTCGTGACTACTTAATGAAAATATTACACAGATTCAGTTCACTCATAGCACATAACTCTAACAGAACAACTTGTACAAAGGAAATAAAAGATCTCTTTATATTCTCCACAGAAAATGCCAATCCATAGTCAAAAGGGTTATAGGTGCATGGTTTTTTGTTTGTTTCAACTAAACTTATGGAACCTCCCGTGTTCGTACTTTTGAAGTCAAGTTGTATCATGACATCCACATCATTGATTTTTTTGAGTGATATCTAAAATTAGCCCAGCAACATTCACCTCTTTCCAAGTCTATGCAGCACTGTTACTGAGGGCTCATTTTTAAATACAACTGGGCTTTTGATGATTACACAAAGATACTCTTAACCACCAATACATACTGAAGTGGCAGTTAGACTATAGCTTTCTCTAAAGTGCCTCTGCATATTGGTTTATTAAAAATATATATCCTTAACCAGTTATAAACATCACTGCAAACATTTATTTTTCCCAAACAAGCATGTGACCCTTACAATAAAGTTTAAGAGGATTTTCAGTTTAGATAAGCTTGTCATAATCATGGTTTCATGGACTGAAGGGATTAGTCCTTTAGAGCTTCTAAAGCACCTCTTCCAATTTTCCTTCCTCACCCTCAGAAGACAACTTTCTAAGCTAGTTTTTGGGGTTTTGGTTTGGTTTTTTCAATTGACTCTGTGATATATGCACAATTTGGTTATAAATAAGGTGTTCTGACTCACAACTTAATAAAGATGTTAGCTCTTATTAAACAGTATCAGAAAGACTACTACTAGAGACCGGGCCTCTGTAATAGGAAAGTACACCAATCTCTCTAAAGTAACCAAACTTTTCCCACTTTCAGATGAGAATTCTGAACATTACTGTCTTAATTAAACAAAATGTCTTTATACACTTAGGAACAGGACCTGAACTCGTGTTCTTCAGTGCTCTGCTGACAGGGATACAGTAGACACTTCTATCCCTTACAGCTACTATTGCACTAATTGTTCTCCCTTTAAAAGTCCCTTAGTTCCCATCCCAGCCTTTCTTAAACCCCATTCATATGCAACTTCCAGCCTAGCTCCATCAACAAATTTATTTCAAGGGAGGCCTTTCACACTTTTTTTCCTTCCTCATTCTCCCCCATCTGGGAAGAGTTTTGCAGATGTCAACAGCAAACAAATTCTCCCAGCTCTCAAAGCTTTCCTTCCCATGACATCTACACGAAAACATCCAACCCCCTCAAACAAATAGGACACTAAAGACTGATGACCACATTATCATGCTGACTAACATTATCCAGCTGCCTTTTGGCACTACATTCATTCTATGCGGTGATCCACTGTCTCACTGCATACTTTAGCTGTAAGGAAGAAGTGCATGTTATCTGATGTATCCATCTGTATCTGTGACACACCTAATGCAACGGTAGCCTAATGCAATTTGAAAGCATTCTGTAAGCTAGGCACATTCTATAGGCTAGGTCATATTAATCTTATACTGCTCAACTGTCTTCAAGCCCAGAATCAAATTTGCTGGTAGATCTCAACTGAAACCTTGGGGCAAAGAACCAAGGTTTTTCCCTTTCAAGTTTTACCATTAAATTCCCTTTCAGCAGCTTCAACCCACTTCTAGGTTCAAATACATATTGAAAGATTCACAAGAGCAAAATGTGTAAGAAAAGTGCACTGAAGAATCCACAACATTTACACAGCTCTTCTTCAAATACTTAATATAATACATTTTTGCTCAGAAAAGCAGCATGTCTAAATGCAAGCCAAAAACCTTTGGGGTTTTTCAAACTTGCTATCTAAGAGGTGGTACACAGAGGACCAGATACAGGTTTAAGGAACAAATTCACTCTTGCCCTTCCCCTTGAAGTCAAGAAGGAAAGCTGTGTGAACATCACTGAGTGAATGCAGATGTGACAGTAGCTGCAGTAGAACAGGCTGCCCATCCTGTTCAACACTCCCATTCTCTCCCACGTATGATTTTTCCTACCTCCTCCCAATTTCTCAGTAGCAATCCATGCTTCTGCATTTGTCTGGAATGAATAATAGGAATATTTGCTGACTAGGAAGACACAGCTGGCCATCACTTGGATCATTCTGGGTAGGTGAATTCTGCACAATAATCTATTTCAGTCCTAAAAAATGTTTCCCCTGATCCTCATCTCTCACAAAAAAGAGCTTAATTATGATAACTGTATAATTTTGTAGACAGTTTAAATTATGCTTTAATATTACTGTTTTCCCACCAATACATTCTCTTTCAGATCCAAATCATGGGTCCGAAATTTGTAATTACTACTTCAAGTGCACATGTAGTAAACATGAAGGCTCATGACAGAACAACAGTTGTTTGGGTATAGAGCATATGCTGAATCTTCTCTCAGTAGTTATTTAAGGGAGTTTTCTACTGTTAATGTTGCAGATTCTAGACACCCTTTGCCCATGCAGGAGCAGTGGATGACACAATCTGAATCAGTTGATCTAAATCTCCCAAAGTGATGAAATCGTCAAAAACCAATTGCAAAATTTCCCCACACCAGCAATGACTTGCAGAAAGCATAGCAGGCAGATATAAAGCTATCACACATAGCAGGCAGATGTAAAGCTATCACAATGGTTATCCTTCTTTGACAGCTAAAGACTGAAATGACTTTTTCTATAGAGAAGTTTAGTGTACTGAGGCAAAGCTAAACAAAACAATACCCAGAAAGTTGCAGAGGTAACTATAAGAAATGTAACCCTTTAGTTTATGATCCTGTGAGAGGCTCCCTTACCTGTACTAGCAAACCACTTCTTTCAGGACTGCCTTTCCCTTTGGTCTGGTCACCACAGATCAAAGATTAAGACAATTGTTAAAGGGAAAACATGCACCAAACAACCCAACAACAGAACAGAACTCAGTGTAAACATGCACTGAAGTGCCTTAGCTTATGCAGAGGATTTGGGTCAATTCTACAATTTAACATCTATGCTTTTGCAGTGCTTGAACTGGCTAATTTAGAAATACCCGAGTACATCTCAGTAATCATGAGGATTCCTTTAAACACACACCATTTTGTTGTTTATTTGTTTGGTTTTTAAGTAGTTTGTGCTTTTTTCCCCCAGAACTCTCAAAGTCTGTGACAATCCATACCATAGATAAAAAGTTTTCTTACTTGTTAGGCTTTTCATTTGAACTAAGCATTTCTCAGTAATTACATCTACCAGACTCTTCTAATCTGACGATTACTGGAAAAAAAAAACAACTATGGCCTCAAAACCATAAGATATTGTTGCAAAAAAAGGGGAAAATAAATCCGGTCTTGTGAGGCTGGCACCGAATATGCGACAGACGCATGTCAGGGAACAAATAGTAATCGTTTATTTACAGCAAAATTTACAGGTTCTTTTGGATTGCTGGTGATAAATTGAAAAGCTACAGGTACACTAAAGGTTGTATAACTAATATAATAGCAACAACGCACTATGAAATACAAACACTAACAACAACAACAACTTGCCCACTGTAAGCCCAGCTGCCTGGCAAATAAACAAGCCCATCTGAACAGAAATACAGTGGAGCAAAACCAAGAATACACTCAGGGAAGCCTAGAGATGCACCTGAGGAGAAGTGTAAAATACACTCAGGGAGTATGCACCTGAAGAGAAATGTATCACTCAGCACTGGCTGAAGTAAATAATCTTACCCACAAGGTGTCCCGAGTGGGGGGAATGGAGAGGGAACGAATTCATCGATCCATCCAGTCATTGGTATGGTTCTGAGTTCATCCTGTCCAGATTCTTGGGCCGAAATTGGGCTGATATTTATATTTGATTTTTTTACATTACATCACCAGGGCATAAGTGCAGGTGGGGATGACTACAGACAATCTTATCACTTACCTTAATGTCACAAAGTCCGTTAATTCACACCTGCATGGGTAGAGGTAATGGCCCCTTTTGTTTGGGGAAACAAAAAGAAATGGGGGACTGGGACCACGAGGTGGAAGACTCCATTTCACACTCTTCCAAGCACCCAGACAACACCAGATATTGATCTAGTGATGATCCACCTGGCCCAGTGCTTGCCACCTCATCCAGTGCTGAGTTTCGTGCTTCCAGGCATGCAGCTACATGGTGTAGATGACTTGGACTTTGTGACTAACTTTTGCTCTCTCTCTACAGATACGTCATTATCTAAAGGGAGACGCCTTTCTCCAATCTCCAAAAGAAACACTGTAAGGCATTTTAAAACCCCATATTCTCCATAACCTTTTATATTGTCTACATCTCATAATTAAAATTCTGAAAGTGGTAGATTTCTCTGATACATCCTTCTTTAGTAAGAAAGAGTTACTGTAGTACTGAGGCTTATTTTACACAGCAAAACCATAGTTCTCTTGCTCTAGGAGCACGGTGCAAATATTTGCTAACCTATCTACTACATTTAATTTCTTGGAAGGTACATTTGAGAAAACAGGCAATGAGTAATTTCTGCAAGTGAGAAAGCAGAATAATCTGGCATATGCTGCTGCAACAAGCCAGGAAGGCACTTTAAAGAATGTTGCAGTTAGTGCTGTTAAGGAGTTAGATCTTCACCCCACTCCATTAAGATATTAAAGGGAAGACATTAACCCCATAGGGGTAATTCTCTCAACAGAACTATAATTTAATAAAGGGAAATAGAGTGCCTAAGAGACATGGGTTTCTAGCAGATAGGTTTTAAGGGCCATCATGGGAAACACAGATAGAAGCAACTCTTTAACTGTCAATAAAGGTTATTAGATCAATTTAGGAATTGTATAAATAAGGGCATAATATTTATACTGTATTTAATAGTTAAGATCTTCTCTGTAATTTGCTAAATTTCATGTTCTAACTATCTGAAAGGCCTAAGAAATACAATGACTTCAAGAACTTGGAAGATTGAGGAATCATATATATACACTAAATATCTCAGCGATCATCACCTCAAACAGCAGTAAAATGCTGATAGAAATTCCAAAATTAACATTTACTTACCAACAGTTGTTTATGAATGCAACTAGAACACTTAAAAATACCAGACAAGAGTGTTTTCTCCAGCCCTAGGCATTGTAACTGCTTAAAAATGTCATTAGCATTGTACAGCTACTGGCTTATTATCCCATTTCATAACAACAAAAAGCAAAGTACATAGGCACTTCGCATCTTCTAATAAGAGCCATAATACACATAACCAGTAGCCGGTATTAGCTTCAATGTATCATAGCCAACTACTATTGCTCAACTTATTTATTTACATAGCATAGCTGGTATACATAGCCAAATTCTCAATAACAAAGGAAATGAAAAAAAAAATAGTTCAAGGTCAAATTATTGTTTAGTAATAGCAGAGTCAAGTATGAAAATGAAGTTCCCACTTTTCAAACCTATTTTTGCTTCCCTCCCTCCCCCAGTTAACACAGCTACATTAATGGAAAGAATATGCTAATTCTTCTGAACAGGGTTTTTCAGCAGAAGTATCTCAGCAACAATTGTCATCTAGCTCTAATTACACACTGTATTCTGCCTAGAAGCATGTAGGAATTTTAATTTTGTGGTATATATTAGTCTTAAAACGCTTTTTAACTATATTAGTCCAAAAGTTTTATTAAAAAAATAGCCAGTTTCCAGCTTCCCTTTATGGAGATGCAGAAAAATCTGACCTCAGCAGCAGCATTGCGTCTTAAGATCTACTAAAACGATCCCATTTATAAACAGCCACAACTGAAGGGATCGATGAGAAACCAGGATCTTCTTAGGGCAGCGTGGAACTACAAGATTAGCAAAAAGAGGAGAAAGCAAGATGCATTTTCTGATATGACTTCAACAGAGTTGCTCCCTCTCTGCATATAGCCCAAAACTAGGCAAAGTCCAAAACAACAGTTACTTAATTAAAAGTACTAATAACAGAGAAACAGACTCATTTAGCTTAGAAAATACCTCTCGTACTTCAGTTTAAACATGTCCATGTTAAAAAAAAAGGCAAGCATTAAATTTATGTAATCCAGGAGCCCATGAAGAAACAGTTCGATGCATACAAATATTTTTAAAAACTGCAAAGCATCCCCTCAGAACAGTACAGAAAACAGTTGTACAGCTTAGTTCCCCTCCAGTATCACCCAGTCTCTACTGCTATGATAGCTAACTAGGTATTCTATGACCTTATCTAGATGTGAAGCCTTTGAAACACCATCGTCCGTACTCTGTTTAACAGTTCATCCCTATCGGGTCACAGGACATAAACAAGGCCCAGATTAAAGCCCTACTGGCTCAATTTTTTCACTAAAGCTTATGCTTGTGTAGTCAAAAAATCGCAGTGGTCATTTTCAACTAAGAAATAAACAATCGTGGATGCTGCAAGAAGAGGCAATTGAAGCTCCCTGGAGGGTGAAAGCAAAAAGCCTGCTTTGGGGCTGTGGAAGAGCCGTTCAGAAGCAGCCACGGGCCGCACCTGAAGGGACGCGACAGGCAGAGCGGCCCGAAGAGAGCGGCGGAAGGGAGCGGCCAGCGCCGGCTGCGGCCCCTCAGCTCGACGGCTCTGCCCCTCGCAGGACTCGGGAAGAGGCCCGACCAGGCGCCCCTCGCCTCTCCAACTACCGCGAAGCCTGCACCACCGGACACCAAGGCTTCTCCCCAGGAAACGCAGCTTTCATTATTTCCCCCCG
>NW_010209175.1:0-23672 GCF_000695765.1 Mesitornis unicolor
TCCCTCTTTTATTAAAAGTCCGTATTTTTAGACAGTAGTCTGAACTACTAAACGTGAGAATATTTTAAATTCTATGATTTAGTTTTGAATTTTATATTTAATTTAAAAAACTGTCGTATTGTTGAGAAAAAAAAATTGGGAGTTCAAAAGTTAATTTGGAGATTGTCATGGCAGTAACTTCATTTCAGAGGCTCCTTACATGTGCTTGAAATGTATGTTTGGGGACAAAGCTTTATTAATGTATATTTGGGGACAGTTACATCAGATTTAATTGGTTGCTTTTCAGTATCCTGTTAGCATTTGCAGTGTGCTTCATTAAATTTTAAAATGCAAAATATTTCATGGTGACGTTGCAGTTTGCCAAAGAGATGAGTTTACTGAATGGAAAGAAAGAGTAATGAGTGAGATATGCTGTTTACATACACTTAAAACCAACCACCATGTTCATTGTGGCTGATTGCTCGTTACTGTAACTGTCGTTATGTCGTCTGTTGAATGTTGATGCCAGAGGAAAGCTGCTTTCTTAGGGAAGTGTAGTGGGATTACAGAGAAATTAAGGAATGCCACTGAAAGATTAGTGTCCACCATGGTCACACATTGACACCTTTGTGAATCTTATCTGCTGTTAGGGGTTTGTGCTGTTGCCTCTCATGCCTCCTAATATTTGTGTGTTTTTCAATGAATAATAGCAAGGTCGACACTGGATTTTGTGAAGTCTGTGGCTTTTTCGATTCATACTCGGCAGCGGAATTTTTATTTTTGTTCACTCTCTGGAGTGAAGAGGGATTTTGTTTTCAGTAATCGTTAGGGTCATTTAAGGTAGAATACTCAAAGTTCCTGAACAAGGAGCTCAAGTACCTTAATTAAAGAAAATATGCATTTAAAGTCAAATGCATGTGTCATAGAAACTTTTATTCAGATTCTAGTATTTTTTACAAATGTAAGATTAAGAGTGTGTTATGACTTATGAATCAATCTAGTAACATCCATGATCACTAAGGATGTTGTAATATTTGTGAGTTTAAATAAAAACCTGCATTTCAGAGAAGATTGAGGCTTATATTCATGCTTTCCCTTATAAGCTCTGGAAAGCTAGTAATGGTGAATTTTTGAATGGCAGTATGTGAATGCTCTTTTCATCACTGTAAACCGATTCAATTGATAGGTTGCTTTTTAAAAAAATTATGCACATCTTTATTTAATTTGATCACTCTTAATAGAGAAAGTTGCACATAGAAATCAAAGCCCATGTATATATCACAATACCCTCACCAAAATGTCTTGGTGCTTTAGCTGTCCAAATAAGTTATTATTTTAAACTTAGTATGTTGATTGTCATGTTATATCGTATTAAGCTTGAGGACCTGGAGTATTTAAAGATTGCTAGGTCAGTATTAAGTCTTTTGTAGCTGTAAATTCTGGAAAACCTTTTTTCTCCTAATATAGAAAAATGGAGAAACCCGAATCTCAGGGGAAACATTAATGCCCCACTTAAGCAGTGTTAGCCTTTCATAAGCAGCAAATCTCATTTCTCTCTGGGGAGTCCCGCCTGGAACGTAAGATAACCTACACTTACCCTTGCTTTATTCAGCGACTCCGTAAAACTCTACAGCTGTAGCTGACAGCAGAATATTTAAATGATTTGAACAGTGTAAATGCCTCACGTTCATTTAAATAACTGAAGAATTCAATCACTTGAATGCCAATGATTATTCCTATTGGAGTTTACATTTCAAAAAAAGACAGCCCGTCTGAATCCCTGTGAGAGCATTAAATTGCTATCTAATTAGAAGTGCAAAATTACATATATTTAAAAGATAATTAAAGGTTTGAAGGCTGTTGAATAAACTGGTTGTACATATAAATGAATCACTGAAAATTTGTTAGCAATATGTGAAGCTTTCTTTTACTCTTTGCTTTCAGCTTTGAAGTTAGGTATAACTGAGCTCATGGGTTTGAGTCTGGTAGTATTAAGATAAAGGCAGATGTTTTTAATTATTTCTACTCAAGCCCTAAATAATTATAAGCAGCTGCTAGTTTTACATAATCCCAAATGATAAGGTCCTGAGAATGCAAATAAAATCCTAAATAGAGGGGTTGGGTTTTTTTCAGTGGAGTAAATCACGTATCATTGCTAATCCACTGCAATCCACCTGAAGATGTAAGCTCAGCTGATGTCCTCTTTGTCCAGTCCGTAGGTGTGTGACTTTACCTCATCCTGTGTATTTTGATGTTTTTCTTCAATTTAAACATTACTGCACCATTTGTAATGCAAACTCATGTTATGAGTGTAAGTACACAGAGTAATTTAAATACACGTGACATGAGAGTTATTTTCTTCTAGTACTTTGCTAGAGGGTCCTTCTGGGTACATGGTATATCTAATTGTTCCTACTTTTTCTCTGCCTGGAAATTTAGAATTGCATTATTCTCTTTTCCCTAGTAAAAGAAATGGCTCCTGTTGCCAGCTTTTCTCTGCAGTATTTCTGTAAATTTTGTAATGTGGCAGTTTTTCACTGCCATTTGGCGTGAAAAATCAGTCGAAAATAACTGTTTTTTACTGCCAACCATAACCTAGGGACTTTGGCATTAACATATTAAATAATAGACTTGTCATGAAAGTCTCTTTTTGGAAAGGGAAGTTGTTTTTCCTATTTTCCTAAGAAAGTACAGATGTTACCTTTTTAATACTAAAATAAGGAGCTTTGTATAGAAAGCAACTTTGGTTTTGACTGGGCACCTATGAGTATTCTACAAATTCATGGTTAAGTGCAGATCAATGAAGATCATTTGATGCGGCAGACAAGGTGCAAATAATGAAATAAAAGTATCACAAAACACAAATCATGGTCATGTGAGCAGGAAAAGAAATCCAAATGAAATAAAACCTCAAAAGCCAGGCAGTGGTGATTTAGACTGAGATAGGCTGCTGCTTCACGTGTATTCCCAGACAGAATATTTTGGAGCTACATAGCGCATGCTTAATGTAGCTCAGTCACTGCCGGTGATGTTATATAAACAGGTGATGCAGTGAAGGGAATTTTTCACTACTGGAGTTTTTTTGTTGTGGGTTTGTTTGTTGTTTTTTTTTAAATGTCCGAGTGTGAATCAGTCCATTGAAATGATCTCTTCTCCTGTCTCCTCATGATCTTACTGTACTTTTCATTATCTTCTCTTTGTCCTATAGTTTTTAAACTCTAAGCATTTTATGATAGAAGTATTACTTTACTAATGGACTAATGTGGAAGGATTTAATCCATATTTAAAGGAATTTGCAATATGGCATTATTACAACCCTTGCTGAAAAGTGGGAAGGAAGTGCCCATTTCCCCTTCTTTTCTGTGCACATTTACATAGTGAGGTGGCATGGCTCTTTCTGGAGAAGTGCCTCGATCGGATATGCACCCCTCTTTGCAGCCAGGAGAGGAAGGAGCAATATACTTCTGCCTTATTCTGTGCAAAGAGCAAAGGCAACACATTTGAAGGACTGGTGACAGGAGCAGATCATTCTGCTCCTAAAGTTGGTGTAAAGCTTTCCTCTTGCAGAGTCACCTCAATAGTGAACCGTATGACTCAGTGGCAGTTTATGCTGGGATGGAGTGCGGGTAAAGGTTTCAGTGTCAACCATTGCATTGACCATGTAAAGTCAGGTTCAATGCAGTTTTCATTCAAACAGCTGCAGTCTTTGCATCATGTCAGTCAGAGCTACACTAGACGATAAATCAGTGGTAACATTAGTGTCCAGAATCTTGGAGAAGGGAGGTAGCTGAATAAATGGCTAGACTAGGGAATTGCAATAGTAATAGTGTATTCAGTCCGTGCCTGTTTGATTAAAACTATATGGAAAAGTGTGCAATTCTAGTTGATAATGCTCGTCCTCCGATATTTGTTCATTTAACCTTTCCTATGAGACTTTGTAGACAAGAATACCTTTACAGGATGGCTTAATGTAAGTTACAGCTATACATGCAATTGTATTGTGTATTTAATTATGTAGAATTCAAGTTCAGCAAAGCTTATTTGCATATGTTCAAGTTTGTCTCCTAAAAGCAAAAAAAAACCTGGATAAATCTCAAATCCTGTTTAGATTAATGCATTATTTTAATTTTGAAGTACTGATCCAAGATGATGAAACTTAATCAATTCATGTTACATTTTAAAATTGGAGGAGTTGTTTTAGTTCGCGATTCCTTACTTTTGTACATAGGGTAATAGTTTGGCAAGGGTAAAAGTTTGGCAAGAGCTTTCCCTTGAAATTATTTTACCTCTTCGGCTTTTGGTTGTTGTTTAGTAGATACTTTATTGTTGTAATACTTTCTCACATGTGATTCTGCAAGTGTGGCTAATCAAGTTCGGTAAAATCTATTGAGGATCCCAAGGCTGCTATTACAGCAACTTACTGTCTCCTACCTCCCCATTATCCAGATGGAGCATGTTTGAGAAGTTCTGATCACCTTAGACCCAAGGCTTGCAGCTGTTAAGATGTAGCTTGCTCCCTCAGTGATCAGATTGCCATGCTCTGACTTTATAAACACGTGGCAGGTCATATTCAATGCAGATGGTTTGGGACTGCTCGTGTTAAAAAAAAAAAAAAAGTAAATAAAATATCAAAGCACAGAATTTCATAATGGCACATGTAAATGGTTGTATACAGGGTGGTGAAAAACTGTGATTCAATCTTTAAACCGTACACATCACGTGTTGTTTGAATCATCCAGTGCTATAAGAGTTTGGCCAACCCTCAAATAAAAGATACCGAGTAAGATAAACCACATTCTGATTACCAAACAAAATAATTTCATGTGTTCTTTCCACAAACAAAAGTATGTTGGAAATATCATGTAGTTTCGAGTAGACTGGAAGATTGTTGTATTGCAGTCCAGATATTTAAAAATTTTCAGTATATGTTCCAACCAACCCTCCTCCCTGGGGTTCACTACTATATAATATCACCACACTTTTATACTGGCCAAAGTAGATTAACAACACACAGTTTCAGTCTAGCTCTTTTCCTCATGCACTTAAATCAGAGTAATTTGGTAGAGCTCCTAGTTTCTATGTTTCCCAGTGTGTCCCTTAATAATTCATTTCAGTGCTTTATAGTAATCTTGCAGATGGGTTTGGCTTCAACCTTCAATCAGTATTTTATACTTCATCCAGCAGTCTCAGTGATAAAAAGTTAGATTCTCTACCAGAGAAAAAGATAAAGATGAATGCTATTTTTAAAAGATGCTGAATTGCTTCTATGTCCGTGAATAACTTTTATTAAGAAATTAGTTAAGCAGTAAAACTAGAAAGAAGCTAAAGAATGGCCATTTGAACAGTAGTGTTATGAAGTTTTTTATATTTGATCTACTTGCATTTATGTTTTAGGCCTAGTTACAAAAGCATAAAGATATGTAATTTTACTGCTGGGACTAAGGTAGTGTCTTCATGAAGATTAGATTTGTAAGCAAAGTTACTCAGATGTATAAAAAATTATTATTTTTTGGCATCCTCTCCTTGCTGGAAGTTTGTTTTTGTTTTCTCTGCCATCCTTTTCTTAACTATAACATAAATCTACTCTTCACTTATTGAATTCCTGTGTAGGCCATTGGACAGTAGCTCTTAAAGTGTAAAAGCTGAATGAGGGGTTAGGCATTTCAGTACTTTATTCTTTCTTGTCCTAACAGTGTTTAAGAACTACACTTTCAGTTCCTTCAAGTGCTTATAGAGCCTAAGCCTTGCTTGAGCATTGAGATTTTGGTTTGTTTCTGTTTATCTGAACTTTTAAGACAGGAATGCTTCCCATTGTGGCCTTACTGCAGAATTTTTAACGTTTTATCAAGTTCTAAATTTGTTTGCTCTTGGTTGTTTTTTTATTTTTATTTTTTGAGTGCAAGGTGTGGAATCTTTATGATTAAAATAAATACAGACCCCATAATCAATATGATGCAAATGGTTTGCCTTATTTTTGAAGCATAGTTCTGCTGTCAGGCACACAAGATCAACTCCTATTATCATAAGTAAGGATTTGCACATGTGTTTGAGAATGCAGTATAGCCCAGAAGCTCTTGAACATCTGTGAGAAAGGATGTAATTAAACATTGGAACCAGTGTGGGAGCTGTTTGCTCTACTCAAATGATCCCAGCTAAATTCTGTGTAACACTTTCCAGCTCTCAGTATTTCAGACCTTGACTGTAACCATTTCTGTACTAGAATGACTAAATCAGATCAAAGACTTGCTTGGTTAATTGGTGCAGCCACAGAGAGTAGATGTAGTTACTCCTTGTAAATATGAAAGATGGTATTTATATAGCTGCAGCTACAATGAAAGGCTTGCAAAACAGCTACAAAAATCAAGCCCTGCTGATGAGCTGGATGTTAGCCTCTCATATTTTATTCTTCTGCAATTTAACTATATCGGCTGCAAATTTTGTACTTCAGTATTTGGGTATAGTCATCTCTGGCTATCGGAGCTGTCACGTAGCAAGAATTAATCATAACACTGAGCTGCTAGCGTATAAGCATGTGCTGAAAGCAGAAATTTTTTACAACTCTGTACCCATCTGTTGAATAGCATTAGTCCAGAAGTAGATAAACTTGTTGTTACAAGAATGGTGGCTTCTAGCAGAGAGGCAAGGAAAGCACATGAAAGAACTCTTCAGTTGCATCTGCATGAATTCTCAGAACTTAGTCTAAGACTTACACCAACAGAGAAGCTAGGATTTTTTGTTATTTAAAGAAAAATGAGAATTTATTCAGGATTTTCTCTCACATAGTTTCCCAAAAGAATAATCTCTAGAAATAATTGGAGTATCCAAGTTATTATGACCAAAAATTAAGGAGGCTCTGTGAAGCCTGTGCTAGAAGAAATTTTACAGTGCTACCAATATCTCAAAATCTCTGTTATTATGATCCAGTAGTCAAGAGTTTTATAAGTTTGCTGTTCTTCAGGAAGATTTTGTCATGCCTCTTTTTAAATACTGTGGTCTACAAAAGCAACTGTGCGATTCAAATGAAAATCTTTTAATTTAGAGAAGAAAAAGTCAGGATGAGACTAACCTTCCTAATGCTCAGAGAGCAGGATTTTTCTTTGCCCCCTCTAGTCTGTCTGTAATCTGCAGAATGTGATTGAAAGTTCCTGCACCACTGGCCCCAGTGATGAATTGGCTGTCTCAAGCACTGACAGGTTTGGTTTATGGTATAGTTGCTCCTGCCCTGAGGGAGTAGAATCAACTATATATACTGCCTTACAGGTACATTTTCTGTCCTTTTATGATGCTATTGTTGGGGAGTCACAAAAGCATTCGGGGGATCTTTCCCAGTATCCCAATATCTCATGTCATACTTCATAGAGAGACTTGTGGTTTTCCCTCCCACTTATATGCATCATACAGATTTCAGATTATGCTGATCCTCTCCCAGATTTTTTTTTTTTCAAATATATTCTCATTATTTTTCTTAACCAGGTAGGTTCTTTAGTCACGGATCTTTCTAAACACTTTTTTCTTCTTCCACTGAGCAAGGTTTTTGTTCTTACATTAGTAGGTTCTCTGAATTTGAATGTTCAGCAGAGGGCAGAATTTCCTACATTATAAACACCTTGGTGTCAGATCAGTTTGTCACTAGAATGTTTGTTTTAAATGTGTGATTTACAGTGTAACAGTGACCAGTAACAAAAACCTATAAATTATCATTATTAGTATATTACTTTTTTCCCCCATGAAGTTGTAGATAACATATAATATCAGCAAATGTTAACACCATACTTCCCAAGACTTGCATCTTATCTTGTTTAAAGAGAAATGAGTAAACCTTTTGTTGGTAAATATATGATTATGGTAAATGTAACTTCCAGTACAGCTGAAAGAGCTAGTTTGAGACATTTAACATAAACTACAAGATCAAGGTCTCATGTATTTTCCATGTGGGGTGAAGGTATAACTGCTGAGTTTGATTTCCCGGTGTGTCCATCAAGAAAAGCTTTGTATCATGACAAGAAATCATGCAAATAATCATGTGTGAGGTAGGTTTTTATTTCACAGACAACATTTATACAGCAATATGGTGCACTTTGTATGAATTAAGCTACCTACTGTTATATGTATTGCACACAATCAGCATGTATCCAGCAACTTTTAAAAATCTGATACAAAATCTTTGTGCAAATAAAACAACATGCTAAATATTCCACCTTTTTCTTGCCAGTATGAAGAGGGGAAGAAACGAAGAAAGCCCAACTACAGTAGTGTGGATCTTTCTGAGGTCGAGTGGGAAGACAGAGATGATGTGGTAAGTGATGTGTTTTAAAGCCCTGTCAGAAGACATTGTTGCATCCCACTACTGTACCTGGAAACTGTTTAAGTAGTCATTAGAGAGGCCACCTGACTAGTCTCTGGAAGGGAAGGACTATAGCCCCTTTAAATTAATTCAGAATTTTATAACTGTTTTGTATTGAATCTTCCTTACATATGCATATACCACAAACACAGATTCTTTGTATATTTGGTAAAACTCATCACCCTTGCATTCTCCATGCATGCCATTGCGTATTTTTGCTGGATAGCAAATACAGCACCAGAGAAGGGAATAGAGTATCTATGGAGGACTGGCCTAGATTGCTTCTGAAACTAAGAAATGAAGGAATGAGATTAACTTCTGTCCATGAGATCCCTCTTTCCTTAATGGAAGTAGTGAGAATTGTTTTCCTTAATGTACAAAATCAAAAAACGTCAGACAAATAAACAAAATCAGATTCTTTGACCTCTGTTCAGAGCACAGATTCATTCCAAACTCCTAATTTCAGACATATGGGTAGCTGCAGAAACGTGTGTTCTATGTCTATCAGCTGTTACGCACACAATCTTTTCCATTAAACTCATTTTTCAGTGCTCCATCTACTCTGTAGTTCAGTCTTTAACTTATTATTTCTTACCTTGCAGGCTTAGCCTTTTCTGCAGTACTGTATCAAAAGCTTTCCTTATGTCCATGGCTTAACCTTTGCCTGATCTTTCTGTTACTTCCTCAATAAATCTGATTCGTTAGGCATGATTCGTTTTGTGTGAATCCATGCTGACTGTCCTTAATTAAATTGTAACTTTCCACGTGTTCCCCTTTCTGTCCTGTAATTTAGTTTTTCCTATAAGTTCCCTACTGCCAAAGTCACGACTGCATGTCTATAATTTTCATAGGTGTCTCCTCCATCCCTTCTCAAATATCAGTACTATGTTAGCTTCTCTCAAGTCCCTCATACCTCTACTTTTCCAGAGAGGTTTTGAATGTATCCACTGAAGGTTCCCATATTTACTTTGTCATGTCCTTCCGAAATCTGGGATGGATCACATACAACTGCCCCTGGAGTCTTGTCAGTCTTCAGATGTACTAATTTCTTGATCCCTGTTCTGACATAAGTCTATATTTTCTTTCTCCCTTACAGAATATATATCTTGCCTTCCTACCTCTCTCCACTCTCTTTGTGAATAGTGAAAGAGTTCATTTATGTTTTAACCAATGTCTGTTTCATCAGGTGATGGATTGTCCTCATCCTCTCCTAGGAGGCCATCCTCACTTCCTTAGTTAAAGTTTTGTGTTGGAGTGCATAGTCAAACTTTTCAAAATGTTGCTTGTATAGCTTTGTGCAGTTTTCTATGCATACACTATTTAAGGCTTCCACATTAGATTTTCATATACTGAAGCCACTTTCTGCAACCTTGGCAATCCCATCGCCTTAATATTTTATACCTTGCCTTTTCTCTTATCTTTGATCATGTATTACTCAACCAGTTCCTCTGCAGATGACCTTTTAAAATTTCCTCTCTCCTTTCAAATGTTATTGCTGTGTTTAAGTACAGCTTTTAAACCCTCATGATTTTTTTTTCTTATTATTACTATTTTGTTTGTTCATGGCTTTTTTCCTTTTTAGTTCTTCCAGTACTTTCTCTGCTTAATTTTTGCAGATTTTACCCTTTGTTTTTAATCATATCTTCGTAGATATTCAGTGGTTCAGTTAATGTAACATTGAACTATTTCTATGGCACTGAAAATGAAGTTCAATTTATAATTGAGATTCTATCTGAATACACATGAAAGGGAAAAGTCCAGATTCAGCTCTAAGTATTTCCTTTGTTTGACACCCCTAGGCCCTGTCATTTTTTCTGAAAATTTCTAGTAAAAATGGAGTTTTGTCTGTCTGTAGGCTGCAAAAAGTTTTATTTCATATTTTGATGAAAGATACATACTTACATTTCATTTGACTATTTCCCTTCCAACTAAAAAAATAATGTGTCTTAAAATGTATTTTTTAATTTGAACAGAAACAAGCAGCCTTTCCAGTTGCTTCATCTTTTGAAGAAGAAAAGAAGCTAATCTACATTATAAATAGACTAAATTGAGCATTACATTTGTAGAAAAGATTCGGGTCCTTTGCCCAATATGTAAGAAAAATGTATTAGTATTCCAAATGTTGTCCTAATACTTCAGCAATGCCATCCACAAGCGGAAACCTTCATGCAAATATCTAAATAGGAAAAAATGCAATGTCAAACAGATAATATATTTACACCTATTTTTAAAAGTAACCCTGGCATACCTCTGCAAGTTGTGTGAGACAATATGTAAGTCATTTATACCCTGTTACTAAGGCCTTCAGAGGGACTGATGGTCAGAAACACTAATAGAAGAATAGAAGAGAAGGAGATATGAAATAATGTTTCAGAGTCATTATTAGCATTAGAGCTAGAATGGAATTTTAAGGAAGTTCTGTAGATTATTGTAATGAAATCCATCTCTTTATGCAACTTCTCTGATGTGATCAAATGAGTGTCCAAAAAATGTGTGCTACTTTTTTTAATTTTTTGTGATAGGCAATTCCTTAATATTGTAATTTTGAGTGAAAATGAGAAAATATTGTGTAGGAAATTTAAAGCCTTGTGACTTGAGAGCTACATATGACTTTGCTTCACCCAAGATCTTGGATTTGATGTTCCTGATTTTTTCCAAGCTTGAGTAGTAAAGTGTTTTTTATTAAACTGAAGAGGGAAAGAATTAGTGTGTTCATTTAACTGCTTTTAATAACATAGACTACTACTGGTATATTTTTCTCCCCTGAAACATTGATTAAGACATTTTCTTACTTTTTACCACATTAATTTAATGGTTATGTAGTTTTCCAAGGATATAGAATGATCTCATACTATAGCAGTGAAACTGGGATTTTAGCAATTGATTAGAAGATATTTAGTTGATGGAGCAACAATGCACATTACTCTGAAGAGGTAAAGAGGTTTTCTCTTCCGGTCATCCAGTAAGGAAAAGGTGGCAGAAGTAAGGTTAGAATTTTTTTCACCATGAAATAGTGTTGGTGTAAATATATGTCCATCGGTTCAATTTGCAGGTTAACAGTGCCTGCTATCTTGCTGTTACTGCATTTTATTAGAAATAGGAATCTTAGCATCAGCTTATTAAAGTAACAGTGTTTTCCAGCAAAGTTTGGGAATAGACAGTACCAAACACAAGAAGTTTCAATCTGGGCAGAAATCTTTTTCTCATTAGCTCACTTCTTAAAATTCTTTTATTGTAATTTCTAGCTGAATGAAATATTTTTTTCCAAATAAAAAAGACCATGAATTAATGTTTTGGGGGTTGAAGCCAACTAAGGCAGTACTTATTTTATGCATTTGAGGAGGGATTTCAAACTGCAGAAGAGCTGAGAAACCAAATTACAAAGCCAAGAAATGTAATCACTGCAAGAAAAAAAAAAAAAGAAGAAGAAAAAATCTATTAAAAAAGTAAAACTCTAAATCCCACATAGAGACTTGATCTTAAACACTACAGAGATTTTGGAGGCCCTTTAATAAATCTATGACTCGCCTGAGGCTTGTGGGAGGAACGGGTCTTAGGCAACTGCACGCACCAATAGGAGAAAAATGAAAACCATGTTAAAGATAAATGGAACTGTTCTGAAAATGTTAAAAAGTAGATGGTTAATTAAGACCAGCTCTCCAAGTCTAAAACCACGAAACTTAAAAAGGGAAAATATTTCCAGAATTGCCTATTATGTATTGTTAAAAAAAATCTACAATGAAATATATGCTTTATTTTATACATGCCTCCAGCTAAAAATTATTCTTTTACACTCACTGACAGAAGAGTAAGACTGTTAATTCAAATCTAGATGCCTCAGAATTAAATATAGAGCTGCAAAGTTTGCAGCTTTTGATAGGTCAGCCATGCTTAACTTGTTCAGGAGAATAAAACCAGATATTTCACTGGCAAGTCTGGTCATTCTCTTTTCATTCCATACTAACTCAAAAGCCTGCAGAGTGCACTGATGTGACTATCTTCACAATTTTTAATTAAAATCTGACTGAATTGCCCAATCTGGCATGAGATACTGGAGAACAAGAGATACTTATTCAGCAAGATCATGATGTCCAAGATTGTGTTAAGATAGATAAGATAGAAAAGACATTAAAATGCTCATTTTGTCAATATTATTGTGAATTTTGGCTATCTCTGAAGAAGGAGTGTGAATTGATTAGTCATAATAGAATTTTCATATTGTAATGAAAACTGCAGCTGCAAGAGATTTATAGGTGCTTCTTACCACAAAAAAAAAATCGCACAAGTATAGCAATTTCACTTTGCAATTGAAGATATCCTGGAACAACCACCACCTAAGTGCCATACATTAAAAATATAAGCAAAAGAAATTGCTTCTCCATTCATAAATCTAAGAGCATTCAAATAAAATACTACCATGTATGGATGGTGCTAAACAATAACTTTCTTATTTCTCTCTGAAAGTCCTGAACTGTTAAATAGGCAAATTCAAAACACTAAGGCTTAGGATTTCTCAAAAAACTGCGTCTTGTCATTCTTCAGTTTCAACTGAGAGACTCTGCTCTCAGACCAGCTGTGTCAGCGTAGCATGTGCTCCTTGTTAGGGACAGTGCAGGTTGTTTTGACTTATGGACCTGAGGGACAGCTGTTGGCTTTTTTTACTCTTCTTTTCATCATCATGGCATGTTCACCTAAGAGAAGAAGCTGTGTCAGCTGGTGTCCGCTGGGAGGAAGGCTCTTCTATTCTAGGGGGCATATAGATACGCTAACGGTAGACTTTAAGGTGATGGGAAAGGGACTTTACAGTGCAGATTTGGGAGTCTGCAGCTTATGTAAAGGCTAGAATAAAATTACTGAAAAACAGTGTTTGTGGTAATCTAAAAAGTAACAGATTTAACTTGCAGAGCAGTGAGTAAATAATTTTTCTTTATTTTCCATTTTCCCTAGATACTTTGAGATTTTGGCTTATATAGTAATGAAACCCGGTTTTGAATAGGATTTTAAGTGTCTTTTGGATGACTTTGAGAGGGAGAGGTCTAGGCCAATTCTTAAAGCTGTGACTGACCTAGGGTGCTTCCATTTCAGAGGTAAAATTTATTACCTTGCAAGGGGCACTTGGATACCAATGGACAACCAGAGGGTATCACAGAGCACTGCAGCTGCATGTTTCCATTGCAGCAGATTACTGATCTAATGGGCTGTCATTCTTTTGGTTAGCTCTAATTTCTGATGCAGCTAGAATGCAGTTTCAGATGCTAGTTCAGGAAGCAGCCCAGTGTGGAGTATCAAGCAGAAGCAGAATGAATAGTGTAGGGTAAGTGGAGCTTTCTCTTTTGTTTTGTTATTAATATGTACAATTGTTGCTGTATGAAAACACTGAGCCCTGGTCAGTGCTAAATCCAGCTGGGAACCTTGTGCTTTTCTTCTTAGGCAGTAACTGCAAAATAGGAGTCAATTACACTCTTTATCCTTCATAAAATCCAGATTACTACACAAAGAGCTGTTTTACTGTGGAGGATGCTGAGAGCTCTTAGTACCTCAGCAACTTGCTTAAAGTTGTGTGGCAGGAGTCTTGACCTATGCAGTCAATAATTGATATCAGAGTAGATATGAGGAAGTAATTCTTTACTGTGAGGGTGGTGAGACACTGACACAGGTTGGCCAGTGAAGTTGTGGATGCTCCCTCCCTGGAAGGGTTCAAGGCCCAGTTGGACAGGGCTTTGGGCACCCTGGTCTGGTGGGAGGTGTCCCTGCCCATGGCAGGGGTTGGACTGGATGAGCTTTAAGGTCCCTTCCAACCTAAACCGTTCTATGAGTCTGTGTGGAATAAAATCTGTAAGGAGTTTTTTCAGTGTCTAGTAGAATGACTGAAAGAGTAAAGAAAATAAAGTACTGCTTAGTCCAAATGAGTGTACCGGAGAGATCAGAACTGAAAGAATTACAGAAAATGCAAATAAAGGAATTGACACACATTTCCTTCATTTCAGCTCCGAAATGCAATGGTGAATCGGAAAACAGGGAAATTCTCCATGGAAGTGAAGAAGACAGTGGACAAAGGGGTACAATGTCTAAAATATTATTCCAACTAACTGTAAAGAAAGCAGTTGCTTTTTTGACAGTTTTTAAGATTGCTATAAATATAATTCACTGCAGTATATTTTTTCCACACACTGAATGTAAACATTGCTTGTAATTTTATCAGTGACTAATCATGTGGTCTTTTACACGTTTCTTATAGCAAACTAACTTCTTCCCCCCTCTTCTGACTTTCTTGTTCTGAATCTAGAAGCGGGTATTGGTGATGACAAATGACTACTATTATACAGACATCAAGGGTACTCCATTCAGGTAGAGCTGACCATAATAAATAGACATTTCATCAGACTCATTGGATTTGCATTTGTACAGCGCTTGTGAACTCATTGAAAGCTCATCAGCAAAAGTTAACAATGAAATATCCCTGGACAATGCTGAAAATAGCAAGGAAAAGGAGCCTACCATCATTCCTTTCAACTTTTCCAGGGATGGAAAGTTTGTGCAAACTCACACAGGCAAACTCAGTGTTTGTCATGGCTTACGTTTCATTAAAATAATATTCAGTTGAGGTTTACATTGAATGAAAAGCTTTCGTAAGTACTTGGAGAGCTATAAATACTTTAATCCATTTAAGTAGCTACATATTGAGTCCCATTTTGATTTTTTTCCACAACAAAAATGTAATGTAAAATGAGATAGTATTTCACTTCCAATTTGAGGTTTGAATATTTTGTTTCTCTGAACAACCTTCAGTATATTTGTATAACTAAAACTGAGTAAGTCAGCCATGTTATTTTGGCATGCATCTTAGGAGAGAAAAAAAAAAGACAGACAGGAAGTCTCTTTAAAAATGCTCATATTTGAATTAAAAATAATCCATTAGTAAAAGCATACTAACTGCACCTTATGCTTAAAGCAGGAGGCTGATAGTTGTAATACTCAACTGAAATTTTCTTCAATGAAACGATTTCAGAGAACCTGAGCTACATTTCCAAAGAGAAAATATAGACACATTTCTCTGATCTCTAATGCATGTATTTATTCTTGTTAAAATACATACATGGGTGGTAAAACTCAACGGTTTGCTTTTTATGTTATTTTTTTATTTTGTGGGAGGTTTTTTGTGTGTTTTTGTTTGGGTTGGTTTTTTGTTTTTTTTTTTTTTCCCCCTGTGGCACTGTCATTCTTACCCTATTTAGTAAACAGATACAGGACTACATATATGCATACAGCGTGAATTCTGATTCTTAGGACAGAAATATAGTAGAAAAACTGTTCTGCCTTGTTCATCATGGTCTGTATCTCATTTTTATGGATAGGAGTACAGATTCAGGAATACAGCAGAGGCAACATTTATTAAAATGTACACTGTAGATGTTTACACAAAGATGTTTACTCTTCAGCCCATTTCCATATTGAGCTGTTGATTGCAGAATGCATGCTCTTGGAGTTGGTGCCTCTACATGTACTTAAAGTATCAGCTCGTGCCTTTTAAGTCTTACTGATTACTGGTAGGTTCCTAGCCTAATATAATCCCCTTGACTGAATGAATGCCAGAAGGTATTCTGTGTATATGGTCAATAGGAAAAGGCATGGCATCCTCCCCCAGCCAGTTCTCTAAACTTTACTAGTTTAAATGGTAGGCTAAAGACCAAACCAGAATGGGGTACATCACTGTTGAGTGTTTACAAAGCTGAAGTCAATGCCAAAAAAGTTGAACTAG
This sequence comes from Mesitornis unicolor, assembly GCF_000695765.1. Lineage (NCBI taxonomy): Eukaryota > Metazoa > Chordata > Aves > Mesitornithiformes > Mesitornithidae > Mesitornis > Mesitornis unicolor. Next base: position 16,083 of record NW_010209175.1, read on the forward strand.
CTAAATATATGAATCATAGAAAAATTAGTCCAAAAGCAGTCATGATGCTGTTGCTACATATGAAATTCTGTTCCTCTCAGTAGCTCCATTGATTCCCACACTTACGTAGTTTCTCAACAGCTTAGTCTGATTTGTGAAAAATTGTCTCCTTCATTGTAAGGCCATGGGCATGTTCAAGGCTCAACTGAAGAAATCTCATGCTGTGAGATTTAGCAGCAGTGAGCTTAAAGGGGCTTGCTTATTAGTTTGTCAGAGAATAATGGTTTACTGCACCTCTAAGCACACATAAATACAGCTGATGGTTGCAGACACATCAGAACTGAAACAGCATTGAAGCAGCTGGCTGAACAATAAATATGATCAGTGAAGATTTGGAAACAAACAGTTTTAAAGTTAATCATAGTACTCTAGCTGTAAATGTTAGAAATTTAAATGGCTCTGAATGTCTTATTGTTTGTCTCATGGATTTCAAGGTCTGCTTTATTTCTCTGTACAGTTTAGGTGTGGCTCTCTCTAGAGGACATGGAAAATATTTCTTCAGAGGGAATGTAACTGTGGAAGAAGGTAAGATACCTACCTTCTCATGTTGCTTACACAGTAGTTTTGTTGTTAATCTGGTAGTCCTAAAGATTGCATGTTTGCCTGCAGATTCCATAAGGCAACTAAATTTTTCCTCTTTTTATTTTTTTTTTCTTTAAAGATCTTTTACTTCATGGTTTATTTTCCCTCATTTATATTAAGCTTAGACTGCTTGTGAATCTTCTTTAGATGGGAGTCATCTTCTGTCGTCCTCTCTCAATGTTCCAGAGAATCATTCAGGGTCTAATGTTAATTATTTTGGGTTTTTGTGTGGTTTTGTTGTTGTTGTTGGTTTTTGGTTTGGTTTGTTTGGGGTTTGTTGTTGTTTTGTTTGGTTTTGGTTTTTGTGTTGTTGGGGGTTTTTTGTTGTTGTTTTTTGTTTTGTTTTGTTTTGTTTTTTCCTGAATGAAATAACCACTGAGAGCACTGTAATGGCTTTTTTGTTCACAGACTATACATTATGAAATCTTTAATAGCTATAACTACTTTGGGCATTATCTACAGGGATTTACCCTTTGTATATTTATAATAACAGTAGAAGTAACAAGGGGAAGAATGGTTTTGCTTTTTGATAAGTCTACAATTAGAAAAAAATGAATTGAGGAGTCAACTATGAGTACTGATAAAGTTGTTTGGCCACAAGATCACAAACATGGCTTCCTGAAGATGTAGGAAGAGCAGAGGCATTTCACAAGATTGAAGAGAGGGTTGAGAAGTTTTAGCCATTGCTGAGCTAAAAATGTTCCAATGGAGGAATGCTTTCTGATTTTATGCATAATTTTCCACTTCCATTTCTGCTTCTTGTTTTGTCAGTGATGTTAAACAAGATAGTTAATTTCTTCAGGTCTTCGTTCCTCAGCTGTATGTTAGGGCATTAATCATTCCTGTATCCAGAAAAAAGATGTAAAAAGAAATGCTTTAAAGTTTGAGCCACTTGCACAGCAAGTACCTGTCTAGATAGAAAGAGAGCACAGCAGGAGGCTTGGAGCTGCTTACTCTCCAAAGTGTTCCCAGCATACCTCTCACTTCTTTTCTTTAGTTCAGCCACACATCTCAGCCAGTCTGTCTAATACTTCCTCCCAGATGCATCACCAGAAATTTTTACATAGCCATAACCAAGTGTTCCTTTTCTCACACTCTTACCTTCACTGATTTTCTGTCTCTGACACCTCACTGTCCTCTCCAAGGACTACAAATATAGTTCTAGTTTTGACTTCCTTGCTTTCCTTAATCACTGTAGCTTTGTCATTGTTTATTATATCCTCAGGGGGTTTAAACTCAGACCCTGCCTGAACTCTGCTTATTGTCTATTGATAAGTGTTTCAAGAATTTTTTTAATTGCCAAAGTACATTTTTATTGTACTATATAACTAATGATATAGTTCTTATTTACAAGCATTTCTGTGACCTGTTAGGGCAATCAGCCTATTCTGAATGGTCCCATAAATGACTGTTTGTGTTCGTGAACTGTGTGCTTAAGTTTTGAGGGAATTGTTCTTTTTCAAGAAATGCTTTCTTAAAAGAGAAAGTAAACAACTCTCATGAATTGAGAGGTATGTATTTAAGCATAAAGAACTTTACTAGCCATATGGAATGAGGGAGTACGAATTGGAGTCTTTTGCCACTGTGTATTTCTCTTCATTCAAGTTTTCTTCTAAACTTCAAATACATCATGTGAGTAATTTGTATGAGTTAAACTTATCAGCACAAAACCAGATTTTTCTACCTTTTCAGTTTTAGATCTGATTTAGTTGGCTTTTGCCAACTTGTTAGACCCTAAAGTGTATCTGAACATAGTTTACTATGATTTATTACACTGTGGTAATAATACACTTTCCAAGAAGGAAGGGTTTATGTTATGGAGAGTATGTAAATAATCATCTGTTACCCAGACTGCTCCCTAAATAACCCATTATTATTCCTGTTACAGGTTTACATGATTTAGAACACCCTGATGTATCTTTAGCAGATGAATGGTAAGCCTTAAACAAAACATGAAATTGGTGTCTGTTACCCTTCTTGGTTTCATATTTTTTGTGCTTGCTAAGCCCGATTCTTTATGTTCAAAGACAAAGAAAGATCATTCTTATACATATTAACATTTTAATGTTTTGACAATGTATTCACAGGTCCTATTGCAACACTGACTTACATCCTGAACACCGTCAAATGACTCAGTTAGAAGCAATTAAACGCTACCTCTCAGGAAAAGAGCCATTGCTCCAATGCAAGTATTTTGTTAAGTACACTTGTAGTAGGCTTTATCCCAGCTAAAAACTGTTGTACTGAACCTTGTACAAAATGCAAAGCTACTTAGTTTAACCAGTGATAAATTGAGATTGGATTGCTTAGCTGATATCACTTTGGAATTTCATTTGGTTTTGAGCTTTTTCCAGGGTATCAATAAAGATAATGATGATGCAAATATCTGACTTCTATGGTAAAAAAATATGCCTGAACCAAACATTCAAGTTTCTGTTCAGATGGTGTAGCTATACTATGCAATATTATCACTCCATTTGGTTTTATAAGTTAAATACAATTGGTCTGAATCAACCCTTGGATCACACCTCTAAAAAATATGCCAAATATTTCGTGTTTTGAGGAAAATGTATATGCAATTAGCATTTCTGAACTGCAAAGCAGAATGAAAAATGCAGATGGATAAGCGCATATTTTTTCTGTTTGCAGAAATGTAGAGCTTTTGTGACTGTTAGTAGATCTAATTGTTTTAACCTTATGTTGTGTGCAAATGCAAGCATTAGATAATATGTACATTAATGTGTTACATGAAACAGAGAACAATTTTTTGAGTTTTCATCTAAAATTGTTAGTGCAATGAAATGATCTATGAGAAACTGCATTATGGTAAAATGCCATGTAATATTACATAGTAAATGCTTAATAATGTAGAATTTTGAATGCATATCACGGATAAAATATAGTATAGTATAAAAATTTATCTAAAAAATATTTCTATATGTACATGTGTTTACTGATTTTAATATATTATAATAGGTGATAAAGAATTGATCCAGGAAGTTCTCTTTGATGCAGTTGTGAGTGCACCAATTGAAGCTTATTGGACCAGTCTAGCATTAAATAAATCAGAGTAAGCAAGTTTTGTGTCAGTCTTTATGTGTCAATCATAGGTGAATTTTTAGTAATTATGTTCATGAACTGGTGGAATACATAACAAGTTCTGGTATATATGAAAATACTGTATTAACTATTTGATCCTAAATACTACCGATTTTGAGTCAGTGTTAAGTGTTTGCGTTGCAGTGTATGTCATGATGATTGGTTGTAACGTTACCCAATTTTACGATATAAATAATGAAATTGTATACTAGCTACAAGTTACAGTTCTGAGTATTTCTAACAAGTGGTTTAGAGTACTTGAGAAATTTAATTCAAAATTTCCAGAATTTTTGATGGAATTGGTAGTCTGTCTCAGAACAAATTGCATAGAGAAAAACTTGCACTGGTAAAATAAATTATTTCTTTAATCCTTTTTTTTGTGTTTTGTTTTGTTTTGTTTTCCAGAACTAACTGGGATCTAGCTTCCTGTTATAGATAGCCAGAAGATTAGCTGGTCTTTTTTAGGGTTTATATGTTTTACTTAATTCATTTATGTTATGATATACTAAGGTGTAAAGGAACAAGGTGTTAGTATATATTAAGCAGGTGTTAAGATAAGCAGTTTGCATGAAATACTGTGGTTGAAGGGCAATTCTGGAGATTCTAATGATTAGATTCTGCTGGATTCGAACCATTTTTTAAAAGTTGAATGAGAAAGTATATTGCTATAAAGTACATAGTCGTAATGAATGAAGTCAATGTGATTAAATCTGATTCATCGAACTAAGGATTATTCAGTCACCTCTTAGAAGATAAAGATAGGAAATTGTTGCATATTAATATACTGTAGACATTGATGAATTTATAGAGGCATAAGATTTCTTAGAATCCTCCTACAGAATGAAATAACAGATCCCATAAACACAAGAAGGACAGCTGTGGAGAGATGCTAGTGAGAGACTTTTAATCCCCTTTCATATTCTAACTTACACTAATGAGACAGGCCATTTATTGAAGAATGAAGTATGAGACAGCAAGATGGAGAAGACTGTGGTCCCTGGTATTGTGATAATATGAAGTTCTTGTAGCCATAAGAGAACTAATCTTAAAGTAGCTAGCTTAATACTGATAACAATGCAGCAAGAGGGTTCAGCCTGAGCTACCTGCCACATTTTTTTCCTAAGGTCTAGAGGCTAAAGACTTTCCTTGTGGCAGGTATGTTTGGCTCCAAGCTAGCTGTTTTAAATCTAGCTTAGCTTTTGCTTGCTTGAGCAACAGTCATACCTGTGATTTGAAGCATAGATGTACTGCAGAAATGTTGAATGGACTTGGAGCAAGATGTGGAATTCCTGCCCATCTTGAATCATTGGGTGCCAGTGGTTATGCCACACCTTTTTATTCTATCGCTTCCATATAATCCCTCCCCACAATTCCTACCAAATTTACTGTCCAAGTTGACTTTTTAGTGACTCTTGGCCTAAACTTCATTTCTACATTGTATGTTTTCCAAAACCCACATGACTTTAGCTTGAAAAGATCAACATTTAAATAAATAAGAGAAGTGTACTTAAAATAATTTTTCTCAAAAATGTGTACACTTTCTTTGACCAGTAATACAGCTTTATCTGTTTACTGTCTAGAAACATTATCTTTGCTTATGTTCTGCTCTATTTCAGAAACTCTGACAAGGGAGTGGAAGTTGCCTTCCTTGGAACACGGACAGGACTATCTCGTATCAACCTGTTTGTGGGTCCGGAACAGCTTACTAATCAGTAAGTAACAAAGCTATGCTTGGCAGCCATTAGAGAAAAGAAGAAAAAAAATGCTTATTTTTAGGAAGCCCATCTACTGTATCTTTCAGGGTTTTAAGCTGGCCCACTGAAATACAGAGAATAAGTTAGAAATATTTTTATAGAATCTCTTAAATTATTTCTTCAACAGGAACATTTGTAACAATGAGTTATTTAAACCTGTAGCCCATACATTTACTTTCCCCCCACTCCCTTGGCATTAACCTCACATCTTTTTTCTTCAGAGCAGAATTATGAATATTCTACATCTGCAAATGATAATTTTGTTTTTCTTACTGTCCCATCGAAAAAACCAAATATCTCTAGGCTTTTTCAGGGATTTTGCATCATTGTGGAAAATGTTTTGGTGTTGAAATAAAGCCAAGTGACAGAAGTAAACTGTGTAAAAGAGTAATCAGGAGATCTCATAATTCAAGATTTTCCTATTTTGCTTGGAGAACATGTAATCTAGTGGAGGTGCAGCTTTCTTAAAATGGAGAGCTATAAAATACTAATAATTAATGTCTTTTTCTGGCAGCAGTTTGATAGTGTCAGGCAAATCTATATGTATTATGTGTGTAAAAGAAAATCTGCACTTGATGTTTATGATAAACTGTTTATTGAATAAAATTATGTGGTGCTTATCTGAACCACAAAATATTGTTGTAATGTGAATAGTCTGACAGGTGAGAGCAATAGCATTGCAATTCATTGCTGTCAGACAGCAAACCAGAACAATAGCGTGGAGACCTTACCTACTCTTTTTGCTGACACAAACTTTCCACTGTCAACATTCCCTGACATTATTGAAGATTAAAGTATGTAGTTGTCCTTTACCACCCCTTATATATTTTTTTGGAAAGTAGGCTATTAAACTACTTTATTTTGTTACTTAAGAGTGAATGTCAGTGGCAGCAATCTACCAAATCTCCTGTCCCTTTTCCACTTGGTACAGTTCACAATTCCTACATTGTGCTGAGAGAAAAAGGCTTTTTAGACTAGGCATTTTAATTTGTACACATCAGTACCAGTATTTTTAGTGATACTTACAGGGACATTTTTTTTTTTTTAGTACTTTTTCCACCCTTCACAATGAAGGCAATTACAAGTGTGTCACAAATACTCATTAGGGGCTAAAGTTAACCCTTCTCTTGAACAAATGATATTAGAAAAATTGTCCAAACCCATTCTGTTTCTCAAAAGATTGCATTTTGGTTTTTTCTTGTCTTTCAAAGCTAGAAACTATTGTGTGCCGTGCAACAAACAACAAGTCTTTTCTTTCTCTCTTCTTTATCAAGAGATTTCCTGACAGCTGAAGATAAGGAGAATATTTTTAATGCGGATCATTTTCCACTCTGGTACAGAAGAGCTGCTGAGCAGATACCTGGGAGCTTCGTCTATTCAATCCCATTTAGTACAGGTCTATAATTTTGTCATTCTCTTAATGCTGACCCATATATGATGCTGAAAGTGTTCCAAATATGTCAGTACTGAGTGGGCTCTGTAATTAATCCCAAATGTTAATTTAAAATATGCATTGAAATTTTCAGTTATTGTATTGGTCCTTTGACCAGATGCATCTTTTACAGGGCTCCAAGGGAAACCCCAAGATGTAATATAACAGTTTTCATTTAATATTTATGCAGGTTGAGCTTACAGCCTAGTATTTTAAGACAAGTCCAAGATAGCAAGTAGCCATATTAATGAGAAGCCCTAAGAGTTGTCACCTTTGACGCTGCTTTTCGCAGAGAAGGCAAAAATTGATTACTCATTTCAGTGTTTTAAGCTTGTTGTTGGGATGCTGGGGAATTTTGGAATGGCAGTGCCTGTGTTTTCTGTGCATGCATAGAGCATGATGTTCACTGTCTTATTTTCTGAGCACTAAATCCACATGGACTGTTATTTCAAACTAGGGGGAAAAAGCTCAATTTCCTCATTCTGTAATATGTTATTTCAGTTATTTTTTTCTTAATAAACGCTGCAGAAACCTCAAACAAAAGCAATGTAGTGACAGCCAGTACTGCTATTCAGCTTTTGGATGACAGAAAATCTCCGGTTGTTGCAGGTAAATTTGTTGTAATTTGTTTTGTTCATTTTTTAAAAGCAGTTTGAGTTCCTCTCTTTCTCTTTTAGGTCAGCA
>NW_010209175.1:23703-30381 GCF_000695765.1 Mesitornis unicolor
AATGTAGGAGTAGAATCTTTTAAGAAGAGACGAGAAGGGAAAGATGCAATTGCACCTATAAGATATAACTGAATGACTTAATATAGAGAATGCTTACTGCCTCCTCTCCCTAAGAAATCAATCCTTTATTAATTCACTTTCCAAGCTCCCTGTAACCTATGGAGTTTGACTTAATGGAAATAACCCTGATAAGGGTGAAGCATTTTTAGTAGACACAATTCTGTATAATCAGAAATAAGAATTATTCTGATAATAATTTTTATAATCAGAATATAGAGAAGTATATCTGATGTGTAAAGGTTTCACCCAGTCTTCAGGTTCAAAAAACCCATCCTATACCAAATGTTACAAAGTGGCCATTTTGTCTAGATTGTCAGAGATGTGATTTGATCAGAGCATATAAGTTGAATAAAAAAGCTCTACAGTCTATCAGCCAAGAATATAACAGTACCTACAGACTAAAAGTTTGACAGCTACAACATAAAACAACATAAAACATACAGATTTCAAAATGAGAGTAATTAATTTTTAAATTGTTGAACATTCCTCACTCAAGTTCAGATGCTTTTCTGAACACTTTTTCCTAGTTCCCAGTGGTTACTGACTTTGAAGAAGGAATTTATTTAGAGAATTCTTACAGTTTGTTATGTCATAAACCAAGGTCTCTTATCTTAGGGAAAATTAGGTACCCATTACACAAAGGAAGGAGCTGTCCTGTTTTTCTCATATTTAAAATATGACTTAAAATACCGTAAGACACAATTAATGCAATCCTGAAAGAGCAAGAATGTGCCAGATAATTGGGAAATCTCTGATCTGTTTCCTCAAACACAGAATATCTCCACTGTTGATAACAGAATTTAGAAGGTCATTAGGAAAGCACCCTTCTGACTCCAGTTTGTGTGAATACATTCTTCACAACTTACTGAACTCTTTCATAATATAACAGGAAATCCTAATTAGAACTCCTTTTAAAGCATAAAACAGCATTTATAAACTAATCTCAATGCAGATATTTGCAAATTGCTGAAGATGTAATTAAGAGTTTTCACGATACAATGAAAAAGGTTGACGTTATTTCTAGAATGTTCCATCATTTGGAGCAAAAGGCTCATGGTGCAGTTTACCATTATCTGTAAAATGTGTAGGATTAATAGGCATCCTAAAATTTATTCTTGCCTCACTACTGTTTGCAATTTAGTGTTGACTTCAAGGAGGTATTGCACACAACCAACTCTAATACTGTGTCAACAAGCTTTGCTGCTTTTCAGTAGTAAATGTAAAAGAGAGAGGCAGATGTTGCTTCCATTTCCCCAATAATTATGTTTAATATTGAACATTCAAAATAACTTGGGTCCCATACTTTCTGTCTAAAATAAAGGCAAGGACTTCAAAGTTTTTAATACCAAAGCATATAAAAGATTCCCATGATATTTGTATATGCATAATGCCATGAAAATGAGCAGTGCATTTACATTTTGAAGTACATCAGTGGTTTTTCACTTTTATTTCTATAAAGTTTAGAAGCTGTGTGCTAGATATTGTTTTTTTCACTATGAAGCATGGTTAAGAATTTGCCCTGAATAATTTTTTCCTTCCCTCTGGTATGATTGCATGCTTATAGGTTTTTTGGGGGGAGTGGGAGGAGGCTTCTTTATATCTGTACAAACCATTTTCAATGAAAGTATCACTCAGCCAACTACAGCCATCCAGAGACAAACATGTATATGCATTATTTGTGTCCTTTTAAAGCTGAAGATCACAAATGTGACTTGTCAGTCCTACTTCCATCAGAAGGCATTCAACAAAATACCCAGTATCTAGTTAAATCTTTAGGTTTTATTATAAGGTTGTCAATATTCTGTTTTAAGCAAAATGGATTCAGAGGCAGAAACTGGAGCAGTGATAAATGGGAGAGTTTTTATTAGCCAGATCTGGGAGACTAAAGTAGGATCATGGGTAACATTTTCAAGTACCTACATTGAAGTTCAAATTTGGCCAAAATGTCATTTTAATTTGTGAGGTAAGTATTCCTAATTCCCATTTGGTCTGAGTGGATTACAGAAAGCAGAAGGATGGGATACGCATTTCATGTTAATCACTCTGTTCCCTAGAGGGATTTGACTGAAAATAAAGCCGTGGCAGAATGTTGTTTATTACAGATGACTACAAGAGTTTAAAACTAGCAGAGAGTACCTAGAATGTTATTGTAAGATGGAAACCTGAGTTAAACCTGCCCACAAGGGTAGAAAAAGGAACAAAACTATCTCTTACTGCAAATCTGCACTCTTTTCTGTTTTCTTTGCATGTTTTTTTTAATTCTGTTTTTGTAGAAAAACATCCATTATAACAAACTTCATATGCAAATCTACACTAAGGCTTCCCTAAGCAAGTAGGGAAGACACAACTTTTTAATATAGGCAGAAAATCCTAAAATCAAGGAGTCTCCAGGCTGCTACTATAAAGAACTTGAGTGTTGCTGCTGCTGTTTTACCGTCTGTACCTACTAATACCAGTTCATTGCCAGAATGTGTTCGCTTATTGGCAAAAAAAACTTGCAAGTTGTTTTTAAAATCCCTCCTGTCTCTTTCAACTGAGATTGTGATTTTTTTTTTACTTAAATGAATGCAAATTTCTATAGAAAGTGTAGAAGAAGGAGATGTCTTTAATATGTAAGTATAGTAGCATCATATTTATTACTGTTTATACAGAGTTCAATTTATTTGCAGGAGAAAAGGGACAATAGTACTGAGTGCAGGGGGGTTTTTTAGATTTAAACACATGCATGCACAAAATCACTTTGTCTTAGCGTTTTCTATGACCATGTCTCCTATATCAAGTTTACATTGAAACATTAAGTTTCTCCAAACTGTCCATATTAAAATGTGAAGGAGAATAAAAGATGGTGGAATTTTATTCTTCTCAACATGTTCTAAACATTGTAGACTCATCCTAGTCTTGAAATTCCATAAGTTTAATATAAGATCAGTATTCCTTTCAGTGACCACGATGAAACCAGACAATATAGGATATCTGAATTTAGGTAGTAATCTCACTATTAAAAATGAGGCAAATTAAGACTGAATTATAACTTCTGATGCTCACATGAAAGGCAGTACATTTCATACTGTTGGCAGAATTCAGCATTGCACTCCTTAATCTTTGATATTGCATGATGAGTGAACTCATTTCAGGTCCTTTATTTGAATCTCTACTTCCAAGTAGTGAATATATGGGTATATGTATAAGTGTGGCGTAGGATTCATGTATGTTAAGTACATGTTTTTTTATTTACCATTTTTTGGGAGAAAGGTGATGGTTTCATCATTATGATTTTGTTTAAAAAACATTTTTAGAGATACTCTTCACCTAGACAGTTCTGGGCAAGAGCTGTGGACAGAAGCAAGTGAATGAAAGTCATTGTGGAGTGATGCATGCTCCAAAGCAGGCTCTAAAAAATGAAAAATATTTCTCTCTTGAGATTTTGGGAGAATTGAGACAGTACATGAACATTCATATATGTACTTCCCTATAGATGCATTTTAGCTCAAAAGCTACAGTACAGGGACCTTAAAAAAGGACTCTTAAAAGCCCTTTGTGTTGAAAGAAGTCATCACTCTTCACAGCAAACATGAAAATTAGCCAATTGTGATGTTTAATTAAAGAGAACAGAACTGATATGATCTTCTTGGGGCAAAAATTTATTAAAAAACACTGAATAAAATGTCTGATGAAAATTGTCAAGATCTCTTAACCTTTTTTGTAGAACAAGAAGAACCTGGAATTTCAAGCTTCATTGAAAAAGTCCATAGCAGTGTTTAGTAAAAAACTCTGGACATCTAGTCAGAATAATGAAGGATTAAATCATGCACAGGCACAATCTTTAGTCTCAAAGTAATTTGAAATTTAGAGTTTAAAGGAGATGAGGAGAAATAGCCCATTTTTATTTAATACAAGACTGCTTAAAAATTCTGAAATTAAATACAAATTTTCCTTGATTATTTTGTGCCTATTTTTGTGCAGACTAGTTGTGTACATGAGTGGTTAGGTTTGGAATTGACCTCTTGACATCATCTAGTCAATAATCCCAACAGACTAGACCTTAAGCAGAATCTTGAGCTAGAGCAGTTTCCCCAGAACTGTGTCCAGTCAGGTCCACAGATGAAGAGGCCACACTCTGGGAAACCTATTCCAGGGTTTGACCACCCACACGGAAAGGAAAAAAAAAAGGTAGGATAGAGAAGAACAGTGTGATACCCTGTGAACATGAGCCATCTTAAGGATGGATAGGATTACTGAGTGTCTGTTATCACAGGCTTTTCATTTTAACAAATGGCTGTGCTATCAGTTTTAAAGGCCCTATGTACATTTATTTGAAAAATAAGCATATAAAAAGATCCTACTACTCTGAAACCTTGTTTGAATGTCAGCAGCATGCTCTTTCCATGGTGGAAAGGTTGCAGTAGAAAATGGTTTAAAACTATTAGATATAACTATGTATAGGAAACTAGGTAGGAAAAACAGGTAGTTGTTTATTACTATTGCCACCTGTCAATAAAAACATAGAGTTGCGAAGAAGTTTTGTGTCTATGGTACCAAAGTATGAGGAAGGAATATCTAAAGTAGTTTTATATTTATTTCCTACCAAAATATTTTATATATGTTCAGTTTTGTATTGGAATTCCTGTTTATCAAAGTTGAAATTAGGACATAGAAAACACTAAATGAATTCTCCCTGCACACATGCTTTTCTGTTGTGTCTCAATAAAAATAAAGTAATATTTCAATTTGTTCATTTTAAAAACATAAAAAGCTTTGCCAATACAGTCAGACTTGTAGTTCCTGAAAAGACACAAGCCCTCATTGCTCTATGTCAACTTAACTGGAATACTAGATTAACAGAAGCTCAGTGTAGCTAAATTAGAGAGAGCTGAAAGTACTCCAGTAATCTGAAGATTTCTCTTATTCAGCGTAATTCTGGAAAGGAAATAAATCCACATTGTTCTTATATACAGGCATCTTTACAGTCATTTTCTATCAAAGAAGAGTGATTGCCTGGGATGTGCATTCAAGTGTTGCCATAGCTCTGTGAATCTATCCTGACTCATTCTTTTCTGCTGAAGCTACATAAAAAGATGATTGCAGTAATTTTGGAGAGAAAAGAAAATTCAGTGCAGGAGGAACCCTGTTTTTCTTCACAATTGCAAGCTTCTTGATTAGTATTTTTGTTTATTTTTTTTTTCTTTGTATTAAGCATTCCTCACACAGATGGCCTGAATATCAGCCCTTCTCAGACTCTTCTGTAGCAAAGGTTACCAAAAAGCTTATAGCTCTTGTAAGAATCCTAGACCCATAAGGGTCACATTCTGCCATTCATGAACATGTTGAGTAATAGTTATACTTTACACATAGTCCTTCCAAGAGAATAGATTTACTGTTAATTTCAGAATGATTAAGTATGGCCAAATTTTTGTCACAGCCATTATTTTCTGCTGGCAAGACGTAAAAGATGAAAATGGGAGATACTTTATACCACCCATTATTCATACCTTTATGTAGTGTCTTGTCTTTATATAGGTATGTGACACAGAATGTTCCAAGAAATCTGTCCTTAAATGCCTGGCAGGTGCATTTAATTCCAAAGTAGATGGTGCCATAACACAAAGGCATGATAAGTCTTAGGTTACTCTGTTCTCTGCCACACAGTAATGCTGTGAGACTGATAGAAATAATTTTCCAAGAGATTTCTTGGAAAGAAACATGTTCATATGGCTTAGCAGAATAAAACAGACACCTTTAAAAATAGTACTATGGATTTCTGCTAAAACTGTAGATCATGCTGAAGTATTATTTTATGTATGTATTATTTATATTTAAATATACACTAAAAATATATATATTTAAAATGTAATAAGCAAGCCTTTGTAGATGTAGGAGGTGTTACTGAATCTGAAGAAAAGGCAGCTTAGTCCTCTTCTGTTCACTGACAGTTTGATTTTAAATGCTTTTACCAAAAATTTTTATCATGCAAACAAGGAATATTGTATTTTATACTGCCAAACAAATTGTCCTAAGTAAAGCCAGGATCTTTTCCCTTTCCAGTATTTAACTTTTCAAAGCTGATCTCCTTTATTTTTATAGCCAGCCCATATACAAGTTCAAGATTTTTTTTCTCCAAACTCTGGTTAGAGAGATTGTTTTACAAGTGTCCTCATGTATAACTGTCATTTTCTCATTTTCCTATCATTTTAAGAACAAACATTAGTATAACAATAAATTCATTCATTTATTCCATGTTAAATATTCCTAATGAAGATGCTAGAAGCCCTCAGTACTTTCAATGGCAGAGTTTGAAGATTTGGGTTCTCCTTTTTGTTTTCCATCCATAAGCTAAGGAAGATATAGTAATGATTTAATTTCATCATTAATTTGTTAAAAATGGCATGCAATTTTGAATGTCTGTGTTCTGGCCAAAGGAAAGGGACCCTGTTTAAGGTAATTCAAACTGTGCCTTGAAAACAGGAAAGATTCAAAATCTCACATGACATTTAAAGTACAAATCTGTCTTATTGAGGCTGGTCACAGTTCAGATTTTTAAGCTTCCTGTTTGAATCGACCTCTACAGAACAGCAATTTGAAAGAACAATTTTACAATATGCCAGTTTTCCAGTAGCTCGG
>NW_010209175.1:30412-58693 GCF_000695765.1 Mesitornis unicolor
TAGTCATCTAGACTCTAAGTAATGAAGATTCTTTTATAATTTCATGGAGGAAAAAGTTCACATTATATCGGAAAATTAATGCCTTTACAACACAAAAAGTTTGTTCTTCATCTCCTTTTTTTATTTTTTTTGTGTGTGTGTGTATGTGTGTTAATGACTTTATATGTGTGACCTCAACACTCCATTTAGGGACTTTCTGAGTGAAATCAAATGGAATTGACATGCACAGCTTTCTGAGCTAGGTCCTAGAACTCCCAATAATTTAATCAAAAGTAGTTTGAACTACTGATATTTCTGGGAGTGGCAGATATTGTAAATGTTTCACAAATAGTTAAATCATCTGCTCTGTATTGCTTTGGTATTATTATATTATTAAAAACATTCAAGGAAATGTCACTGCCATACACAGTCCTTAAAATTTATACTGTCTATAAAATTGCATTTTAGTATGAAGGCCTAAGGGAAAATGAATATGACATCATAATGACACACCAACCGAATTTCTGAAGCGTTCTAAAATAGATGTTTTCCTTGTCAGGCAAGACAGTGATTTACTTAATCTTCACTCTGCATTATAAGCCACAGAAGATTATATTCAGCAGTAGCGTTTAGTAAATCCCTCAAAATGCTTTTCATGCTTTGGTGGAAAACCACTAGTTTATGCTTTTCTAGAGTTTCCTGTTCATTTTTAATATTATCTTTGTATTCATAAATCTAATATTAGTATATAGACTAATGTTTTCAGTTTCAGGAAAATTGAAATGTGTATTTGTACAGTCTAACTTTAAACAACCCACAGATTTAGGGTAGGAGCCATGACTTAGGAAACATGGTTTGCAGGTAATGTGTGGAGAGAGGTAGGCTCCTCCACAAAATGCTTCAGAGCATGTTGTAAAATCCTGCCGCTCTCCATTGACTGAACAGGGAATCTGAAGTTAGATGACGTATTCACAACCATACACACATTTGTCTTCATTTGTATTTGTTCTCAATTCGTTTTACCATACAGAGTTAGCATGTGGAATAATTGAAAACAGGGCTTTTAAAGACAGTCCTCTGATAGTGTTGGCTTGAGAATTTAACCTCTCTTTATCTAATTCTTGGGCTTTCCTCACCATTTGTTCTCAGAGAATCTGAGGCTCTGGTGAATGAATTAGAATAGTATCCAAAATATGCATAGTATTAGCCTGTATAGCAAATTGCATAGAGCATACTGCTTTTCGTTTCTGTACTTCTGCTTTGCTGTTGGGATTTTTTTTTGTTAGTTGGGTTTTAGTACTATGTAATCTGGGTAGAAAGAAGATCCTTGTGATCTAATGGAAATCAGATTCTAGGGGCATTTTGTTAAATAACTCTGCTGCTAGCAGATGGAATCCCTAATTGCAGAACAAGGCTGCAGAAAAGCTGTCAGGTCCTTTTGAAAACTTCAAATAATGCTGTGCAAGTATGAAGCTGCAATTATGTGTAGTATATTAATACATTAATACCAGTTTAAGTACTGTGGATTAGCTAATTTATTTCCCCTCCAGTAAGCTGTCTCTCCAAATATTAACAATGTTTTCTCATGTGTTTGTTGTGTCTTGAAATGAAGACAGCAGCCTTATGTAAAATGTTCAACATATCGTGTACGTAGCCCTAAAACATTGGGTGATCCCTCCGTAATCAGTAAGAGAGAGCAACTGCAGCTTTCACTAAAGATAATTATGAAGTATGTAATAATTGGTTTATTTATTATGGATTTCTAATTCCTACCCCTTCTCCCCTGTTGTGGCTTGCTGCCACATCAGACAATTGATGTTGCTCCCTGTCTCATCTGGGGACCATAAAGTCACATTTTGGGTAATACAAACCCAGGAAATACCAAGACTCTCTTAGGATTATTATTACTAATAGAGTTATCTATATATAGTTTATATATACCTATAGTTATATATATATAAAAAAAGCTATACATATCTGTATCTATATATAGTTATCTATATATAGTTTATATATAGGTTTATATATATGTTTATATAGTCTGATAAACCTTAAATGAAAATTTTATCTTGAATTTTTAAATGGGATTTTTGTTGTTTTGTTTTATTTTATTTTATTTAGCAAACAGCAAGTTAGAAAGCATAAATCAGATTTTGCATGGATTGGCTTGCTCTACTCCCATCGCAGAATGAACTAATGGAAATATGAAATACTTTGTATTCTGGCAGAATCCAATATCAATTTACAGCCTTATGTATGCATGAAAATCCCCAGAGCATCTTAAATGCGTTTTAGAAAGTGTTTCTTTAAAAGTTGTTGTGCCCATCATTGCCGCTTCCTCACCTTTTTCCTTCTTTTTTTTATGTATTTATTTTTTTTAAAACCATTTTACAATAAGGAAGGCCTGAAAGGTTTTTGTTAGAACTGTTTTTTAAGGACCAGGAAGATGTTCTGGTTATTCCTCACTAGGGAATATCAAGTCAGTTCTTGTTTCTCCTTTGCTTGAAGATATCAGAAGTGAACTTATTTGTGATGGAAGCTGCTCTGTTGTATCTGGGCCTATTACAAACACTGTGGTGGTTAGAGGTTTATTAGCTTTCATCTTAGGACCTGCAGTTTGAGTGCGAGTGTGCTTATTTTACATTGTCACTCAAGAAAAGTGCTGGTTTGGTGTGTCTCTGAACTAATTTTTTGGCCCATGAGCAATAAGATCCTATCCTATATTACTTCAGTCTTCTCTATCTGAAAAACTATGTTTTGTTTTGTAAAATGTTATAGCAATGAATGGATAACAGAGTAGAAAATGTAGTTCTACATGCTCAAATAACTTAGCTCTGAAAATAGATTATTTATTAAGAATATTTAATATTCTTAAAGAAGAATATTGCTTCTGAGACATCATCAGGAGATCAGATTTAAAGAGCACGAACCTAAATATTCTAAAAACTCTGCTGCTGTTGTCTCAGGTGAAGTAATATGCACAGTGTAGGGTACCACAAAATGTAGAAAAACTTAAAAGGTTCTAGAGAATGCAAGAAAAAATAAAAGGTTTGGAGAATGTGGCCTAGCAGGAAATTTTGAAACAGCTTGTTTTATTTAATTGACTTCAGAACAGGGAAGAATAAAGAGAGCCCAATAATACTATGAAGTACTTAGCTGTTTTAAAAAAACAAAGGACAGACAGTAATTGATTGTTTTCAATGTCTGTTTGATTTAGATTAAGACTGAGATGCTTAATTTTCTCTGGACACAAAACTAACTGCAGACAGAGGAATGAGTTTTAATATTTAGGTTCCAATTATTACTAAGTAGATAAGAGCAAGGGTTATGTGACTCCTGTCACACAGCACATTACTCAGTTGAGGCTGTGATTAGAATAGCTGCAGAACTTGATCTTGAATCCATCTGTTGGAAGGAGAGTGGAGGTCTCTGAATGCCATGACACAACTTCCTTATGCCCTTATTCCAGACTGTTATGCAGCCATTGTCATCAAGTCTTCTGCCCAATCGAATAAATGCAAGATTTTCACCAAAGATTCAAGATAGATGCTAAGAACAGCTTCTAGAGTATATGCATAGTTGAATTCTGCATTAGTTACCTAGACAGGTCTTTAACACTGTCACTGGAGATATTTAGAAAACACATTAGACATCTGTTACAAATAGCCGAGATGTATTTTAACTAGTCTTGGAAAAGGTAGACAGAGTTGCTGATATCTTAATTACTTTCAAATAATTTCTTAGGTTTATTTTAAAATAGTTCTGCACATTCAAAATAACCTTTCTGTTCTAAACTTACATTTCTCAAATGGTTTTGGCTGTGGTTTCCTCTGATGGCAAAACTGCGCTGCAGAAAGTTAGGGTGGACCCTTGAATGAATTTAGCTGAATGTTTTCTCTGTGAGAGAGAACGTGTGAACATGCAACTGTGTTATCCTCTGTACTGAAGGGCAGCACTGTGACGGGAGCTGCATCTGCCGTCATGATATTTGCAAAATGGAACACTTGTGTGTGGATTTGGGAATAAGAAGCTTTAGAAATGTCTGTAGCAAGCATGTATGCCAGCAGGATAATGAGTAATGTCACTTTACATATGGGTTATGTGCTCATTTCAGTGCTAGTTTCTGAAGCACTGTGGCACATCTACATTCTTCAGCATTTTCTCACCTCTTCTTTGTTCCCCACTAAGTAATTTAAAATTTATATGTGATAATTAACAAGGTACTTCCTGTTTTCTAAGTTAGATAACTGCCATAATGTTTAACTGTTTTCTTCTAGGGCAGCTTGGAAGGTGGAAAAAATTTATTTGGAAATGTTTTTAACACATTTAAGTTATCAGTGACAGTGTATAGACTGACCAGTTCTAAAACTGATTGTGAATTGTGTTTCTACATTCATACCAGGTATTCTAAAATCTTAAAATATAGTCAGTCATTTGTAGCTATTTTGTATTTTTCTTTGCAGAAAACTCACTTGTGTTGGCTACTGACTGTAGCTGCACCATAACTCATATGTTGTACTAATAGTACATCAAAAGCTAGTAATGGAGAATGGAATACTTTAAAGTTGCTATGTCAAGATTTCATTATCTCAAACACTCAACATTAAATAGCGGCTGCTGAATATACATACACAAAATATAAATAAACTTATATAAATAGACACACATAAGTGGTGTCCCTCAAGGATCTGTACTGGGACCAGTGCTGTTTGATACCTTCATTAATGATACTGACAGTGGGACTGAGTGCACCCTCAGCAAGTTCGCTGACAATACCAAGCTGGGTGGTGGGACTGATGTGCCAGAGGGAAGGAATGGCATCCAGAGGGACCTGGACAAGCTGGAGAAGTGGGCCCAAGTGAACCTCATGAGGTTCAACAAGGCCAAGTGCAGGGTCCTGCACCTGGGTCAGAACAATCCTCGTTACCAATACAAGCTGGGAGATGATGTGCTGGAAAGCAGCCCTGAGGAAAAGGACTTGGGGGTACTGGTGGATGAGAAGCTGGACATGAGCCACCAATGTGCATCTGCAGCCCAGGCGCCCAACCCCATCCTGGACTGCTTCACAAGAAGTGTGGCCAGCAGATGGAGGGAGGTGATTCTGCCCCTCTGCTTTGCTCTGGTGAGACCCCACCTGGAGTCCTGCATCGGCTTTGGAGTCCCCAACACAAAAAAGACATTGAAGTGCTGGAGCAGGTCCAGAGGAGGGCCACAAAGATGATCAGAGGGCTGGAGCACCTCTCCTGTGAAGACAAGCTGAATGAGTTGGTGTTGCTCAGCCTGGAGAAGAGAAGGCTGCGGGGGGACATTGTAGTGACCTTTCGATACCTGAAAGGTGCCTGTAAGAAATCTGGGGAAGAACTATTCACAAAGGAATGTAGCAATAGGATGAGGAGCAATGTTTTCTAACTAGAAAAGAGTAGATTTAGGTTGGATATTAGGAAAAGGCTTTTCAACATGAGGGTGGTAGATCACTGGAACAGGTTTCCCAGAGAGGTGGTGGAAGCCTCATCCCTGGAGATATTCAAGGTCAGACTTGATGGGGCTCTGAGCAACCTGATCCAGCAACATTGTCCCTGCTGACTGCATTGGGGTTGGACCAGATGGTCTTTAAAGGTCCCTTCCAACACAATACATTCTATGATTCTATGATTCTTTTACATAAAGTCTTATTATATATTCCAAATATAAACATGTTATATTTTTTTTAAAAAGTGAAAAAAAAAGGAAAGAAAAAGCAGCAATTACTATTAAATCAATTCTATTTAAATTCCAGGCTTTGTAACTGAAGTGAGGGGTTTATTTTCAAGAAACCAAAGACAGAAGTAGCTCAAGCCAAGGGAATATCAAATGGTATCTTTTTCCTCAGGAGTCCCATGCTGTCTGACTGAGGCTAAATGTTCTCTGTGGTATTTAGCAGTAATTGCAGCATAGGCACAACCATAAACAGCAGCTGCCAACATCATTAGACATACAATTCCACAGACAACTCCGGTTATTACTACAGTGGCAATTGCATGACGCAAACTAATGGGCCTTGGCTTTGGTTTGGATTCGCAGTTTGAAAGTCTGTTTTCACCATGATCATTTTGATGAGCGTGCTTCATAGAACTTCTGTGCTCAAAGCTATGATGGTGAACGCTAGCCAGATGAATGTGAGCTGTCATTAGAGGGCATGCCCCAAACAGCTCATAGGGAACTTTGAGGAGGTCCTTTCCTTTCCGAATCCCTGGAGCTGAGCAGATAATGCCATCACTTATTCCTCCTGAAAAAAAAGCCAAACCATATTTATGGTATAAAGATTTGGTGTTTTCTGAATTATCTTAATGTAAAATTAACAGAAACCTGAGGTAGATTTAGCATCAGATTCGACTTTATACTTTTAAACATTTATATCTGTAAGATCTTTTTCCAGTTAGATCAATGGTGAGATTAGTACACTTTAACACTCATATAAGAAAGTATTTGCAGTAAGCAATCAGGAATTAAGTTATCTATGATTTTATAGATGTAAAAGTAAAAAAAAAGCGGTATAAAATTAAGAACTAAAGCATATATGAAAACAAAGAGGTATTAACAGCAAATTGATTCTATTCAAATTCATACCATTACTTCTTTTTATAAAGTGAAATGGAAGCAATATACATAGTAAAGATTTCCCACCTGATTAAAATTAAAAAACTAAATTTAAAAAAACCTAAAATTAAAAAACTAAATCCGTGTGCTTGAATAGAAGACTGGCGTCTCACCTGAACTGAAGCACTCATTATAATTATTTACAAGTATGCATCAAATGTCAACTGCCTGAGGCAGATTCACCTAAAAATATTGAAATATTTTAGAGTTATATTGGACGCAACAGTCAATACTTTAAAAGTCAATGTTCTATCTTTAGCAATGTTTTGTTAGGTCTTGCAAGAAATATCTGTAGAACAACCATACAATTTTATCATAAGTATACAATATAAGAAGCAGGAAAGATTAAATTGCTATGTAAATAATTTTTCTTCTTGAGATCCGCCCAAGTAATTTTAGGGAAATATAAATGTAGAAGAGAACATGTTATTTGGGCTTCCTTTAAAACTTGATGCTAAAATGAATTTCCAAGTACCGTATCACTTCACTTAAGTAGCCTGTGCAATGTTTGTGAAGGGCCTCACTGACCTTCTAAACATTGCTTTTTGAAACAAAGTACAATACTTATGCTGCTGGCAGAGTAATTAAAATAATCTGATATTTTTATCTTGGTTCATTACATTCTTCTGCACAGAGAAGTCAGAACTCCTCCTGAAATTTGTTGTAGGCAATGGTTCCAGCATACTACTATTGTAGTATTTTTATTGTATGGCAGTGGCTTTACCTCGCCCAGAGACTGTTCCTTTACTAATTGTGTCCCTGCACAGCCAGTACAGTTTCCCAGTGGGCCTGTATGGATCTGATGTCAGAAAATGGCAATCCATTCAGTCATAGGCACAATGGACCATCTTTACATATGCTGTGGTGCAACATACTCCATGTCACTTCCATAGACAAAGAGATAATCAGTAGTTTCATCACATGCAAGCATCAAAGCCTAATTTAGAGAAAATTGCAATGTTGTTCTGAAATTTCAGAGTCTGAACATACTTCCTGGGCGAAATAAATTAATCTATTTTAATACTTTATCTCTTTGGAATTAAATCATATTCTCTTTTCTACAGCATAACTCATGAATATATTTAAAAGCAGGTGTGACCAAAATATGAAGCTATGTTTATTTATAAAATTCACTTTTCCCCAGGTCATAGCACTACACTTTTCTGTCAGGAAATTGTCAATGAATTTAGTATCTCTTCTGGTTAACAACAAATTAGGAAGAATTACTGGGCAAAAGCAAACTTGTCCAAGGTGTTAACAAACATTTTTAGGTAAAGTAGTTTTAAAATATTAAAGAGCTCTTAAGTAATAATTTATACAGGAATTAGAATCCTGAGTTCTCTTAAAGTTAAATAGGTATCTATATCTGTCTTGATGTTTGCCCTCATGAATCAGGTAAAAAGCTCTTAAACATTAGGTTAGTTTCTAACAAAAATGTATTAGTAGAATTAAAGCAAGTATATGTGCACAAGTATACTGTTTTTTATATATAGAGAGATATGGATATGTGTATAACACATGCTACACATATGTATTTCGAGAATGTATTTGCACAAACTATTTGGTTATGTGTGTATATTTTCTCTCTTCTCCTTGTGCTAATATAAAGTTCCTCTATGATTCTAGTTTGCCACCTGTATTTATGAAAGCATCTATATTCTGACCTATGCATAAGAGTATATTTTAGTGTGTGTATTGGAGGGGATGATCTAAGGTGTGGGGTAAATTGTGGCACCATAGTAGTGAAGATCAGTCAGATGCTGGGTAAGTGTTTTCATGTACGTTTTATAGAATGAGAGGAATACCTTACCTCGGTATAAAAAGCTCTCCAGCCACAGTTTCAGGCCAAAGACATTACAATTACATTGCCAGGGATTATCTTTGAAAAGAACCACTTTCAGGTTTGGAAGGGACTCCAGCAGAACTCTTTCCATTTTCTGAAGTTTGTTATGCTTCACAGACAGCAATGTTATATTCCCTGTGCTGTTTCCAAAAGTCTCAGGCAAACGTATAATGCTGTTGGATGACAAGTCCAGTTCTTTTAGGTTTGGGAGGAAACTGAAAGTCTTGTTTTCTATATAATGAATCAAATTTCTGGTTAGGTTTAGAACCTGCAGATACCGTAATTTTTGGAAAGTGCCTGGTGCCAAACTTGAGAGAGAATTATTAGACAAGTCCAAGATTTTGAGCAGTGGTGTTCCAGTGAATGCATTTTGGTTGATTCTCCAAATACGGTTATTCTGCAACTGTAGTATCTGAATTTCAGGAGGTAAATGGGCAGGAATTTCAGTAAATCCTCTATTCTTGCAGTCTGCAGTCTTTGAAGCTGTATGGCATAGGCATTTGTTGGGACATCCAAGAGCTGCATACATTAACGAGATGACACTCAAAACCAAAAGCCAGTTACCTGAGGCACAAGTGAAAGAGCATTTAAAATTAGTTTAAAATGTTTGTATTTTGGCAATACACAGGTCATTAACATGTGTCAAGGATATACAGCTCCATAGTAAACATTAATGTAGATAGGATAATGAGAGTTCATTACTTTTGCAATACATTAGTAAATAACAGATAGTATTGAAGTACTTCTATAATGCAGAATAAAATTAGTGCTTCCATGGTATTAAAATGAAGTACCTCCCATGGCTTTATCTTAAGTACAAATTGTTTTTGTGAGGATTTGCCATCAGCAGAGCACTGATGTTTGAAGGGAATGTAACAGCATTTCTAAAATTATTAAATGTCAATGTTTTTTCTGTAGTAGTAAAAACTTTGAGCCATCTTGTGTCAGAAGTATTGCAAGTAGAACTTCTATTTTTCTTTGTTTTAATAATTGTACTACCTAGAAATAATGAAGTTGATGTGCTGCCAAGAAAATAACAAGCTTCAAAGACTTTTCTATAAAAACAGTTAACAGTACAATTTCAGGAATCCAGATTCAGTTTGTTCTTTAAAATATCTATTTAGACTTATTGCTTTAATTCCCCTATCTGAATGCCAGCTGTACATCCCATAGATAAGTTTCTACACAATCAGCAAAAATTTGTCAAGAAGCTGTTAAAAAGATAAATCAGTTGACACAAGTACTTAGCAATATTTAGTATTTATAACTCTCTTCTGCTCCCTGATGTTTAGTTCAGTTTTAACTGAAAAAAAATAGTTTTTACCTTACATATCTTGCTAATGATCTTACGTTGACAACAAGGTGCCACTTAAAGCTATGTTCATATACACAGCATGAAATTAAAAAGAATGATCAGATGATGTTGAATAATTAAATTTTCTTTTACTTAAGAAATTCAGAACGTAACATTGATTTTGAGATGCCTCAATACTTACTATTTCAAAATGAAAAGCATTTTAGTTAGTTACTACTTGAAACCTTGGGAAATTATAGGACATACTGCTTATTGACTTACAGAGATCAAACATCAATCAGTAGCAGGAAATACCATATTAAAGGAATATCCATATTAAAGGAATATCAGTGTATGATTATACCATTGAATACTACAAATTATAGTTTTATTTTGAGACTACAAATTACGTTACTAACTACTCCAATTTTCACTCAAAAATGAAATTGTATTTAAATTAAAGTTATACATAATCTGTAATAACAAAAATTCAGCATTCTTGCAAGCAAGGTAAGCAATACTTTGAATTTGTTACATTGTTCTGCAACAGTTGGCTTCAGAAACTGCAAGACAGCTTTGAATGCAGAATTAAAACAAACACTACTTGGCAAGGAAATGCTTAGAGAACAGAAAGATTTCATTATTATTCTGAATGTTTCAGTATCTCACCTTTCATTCTGCTTTGCTTGTTCTTCACCTTGCAGAAGATTCAGTCCAGTTTTCTGATGTAGAACAGTAGCAAATACTTTGTTCTGATTCCCACTTCAAATCTGTAATATGCTCATCCAGTTTTCTGTCTGTGATTCTGGGGGATTTTTTTAGTTGTCTTTTTTTTTAAGATTGTATCTGTGGCTTGTGTAGAAGTGCAGCTATTTCTAGTGAGTTACTCCATCAACCCTTGATTTTTTCCTTTTCACAATATTCCCCCCTTGCCCCTCCCTATCCATTTATGCCTCTGAGAGACTTACTCTGCCTCTTAATCAGTCAACAGGCCATGCAAAGAGTGTCTGTCAACTCTAACTGGACAGCTGTAACATATGAACAGTGACCTGATAACCCTGCCTTTTCGATTTATTAATCTGCCTCAAATGCAAGGCACGAAAAATAAAGCTGCCTTTTAAAATCCAGTATAGTTTCTGAATTCTGGTGGATTATTAACTATGCTGTGTCAATTTTTGCAAGATCAGATGACTCTGAACATGGATTCTGATTATGCCAGGCTGTGACTGGAGGCAGTGGAGTGTGTAATATCACTACAAATAGGCCTCTGAGTTGATGCCATAGTTTTGACAGTGCACTTGTTTGCTCTTCTAGGCTTATTCATCTGACATCCATTAGTTGTGCTGACAGGATTTTCTTGCATGGGAACACATGACTGGTGGCTCCTTCCATAAAAATGGCATACATACTGATATAGTCACCAAGAACACTGAAAAAAATCATTTATTTTTGGAAAGAAATAGTGGATGATACTAAAATTCTACTTTATGTGTTCATATAGTGCCTTTGCTTGTCTCTTTGTTACTTCTTCAGTATAACTCATTCATACTGTACCATCTACAACAATAAAAAGATTAATGACTTGTGACTATGGATATGGGTAATGCTATGGAAGGAATCATGGAAAAGTGAGATCATCAGGTCCAAACTGCTGTTGAAAGCAGGGTCTTACAAGAGGTTATCCAGGGTCCTGTCAAACTGAGACTTGGATATTTCCAGCAAGAGAGATTCCATAATTTCTCTGGGCAACCTACTTCAATATGTAAGTGTTCTCAGATTTAATAATTTTGTCTTACAACTAGACAGAATTTTCCTTGAAGCAACTTGTGTCTATCATCTCACCATGCATCCTTGTGAAGAAAGTAACCCCATCTTCTCCATAGCTGCCTTTTGGTTACTGAAAGTCTGTATTTAGATCTCTGCCACCCTCACCTACAGGAGAGAGCTGTAACTGTTACTATTTTATGCTTTGCTGAATTGTTTCTGACACCAGTCAAGATACCTACAAGAACAGTGAATACTGGTGAGCAGTGAAGAAGAACATAGAACAACTGACATTCTGTAAACATGACTGTGCAGCTCAAGGATACTAGGATTATTGCTACAAATGGAAGACTGTACTGTCCTTGACACTCTTGACCATACTGATAGGGGATGAAAGTCTGCAATTTAGTATGGAGGAATACTTTAGCTATAGATTACCTGGTACCATAGTAATACTAAATAAGTCCAACTTTACAAATGGAGAGGGATCAGCTGTAATGTACTTTAAATGAATGTCGGGTTAAAGCGAAAAGCTTTTCTAACCTTTGTTGTACAGTACATTTACTTTTTATTTCCTTTCCCAGCCCATGTATGTGCACACACAACTAAATGTAAAAATGGCTATTATTATTATCATCAACCTTAGAAGTTGTAACCTTGCTAGCTGCAGATACTCAGCTTTGCTCTTTCAAAGAACAAATTTAGGTTAGGTACTTGTTGCTTGAGATTACATCCCTCTGTCCTTGCATTGTCATCCCTTGTATTGATAATAGCCCTTTTCATGACTTCTGATTATATTGCAGGAGGTACTAGCTATTATGTTAATGTGTCTTGGTATGATAAGACTTTTTCACACTTTTAAATTCTCTTTGATATCTAAAATTTTATTTAGGCTCATGAATTCAAAGGGTTTCTTTTTTAAGTTGTTTTTCTTTCTTAACTAATGTTTGCTGACTTCGGTGGGCTTGCAAGCTCTCACAGCAATTTATGTCATCTAATAGAGGGCTTAAAGAATGTCTCTTAACTGCCTCTCTCATTTTAGGTAAGTCTTTGCTACTATAATTGTATTATTTTTAGCATGCGCCATATTGAAGAGATGTTCATAGGACAAGGTCACTGAAAGTTAAGCACTGTGGGAGGTTCAGTTCCAACAATAATGCAGAGGTTGTTTTATGTGCTCTGAATTGTGGTGTAAGAAGTTATTACCCTTTTTTTTAAATCTTCATGCCGAGTTCAGATTTGGAAACATATGATTAAGTCTGTCAATTTGCTTTTGGTGTAGATGTGGCTATTTTTTCCTTATATTGAGAACTCTGAATGCACATGTTTTGTAAACGAAAGTTTCCGTAACCTATAATCCATGCCCTATTGCCATTTATTAGTAATAATACTTTGGTTATGACAGAGAAGTCTGATGTGGTGAAAATTATAGTTGTGATACAGGTAGAGATTTGCCAGAAACAGAATAGCTATGAAATCTACTCTACTTCTGGCCTTTTGAACAACCAGCAGGATCCTTTTAGGTTGTCTGATGTGGTGCAGCAACTGTGTTATTGTGACTGCTTAAATTAACTTGTGCCTTGTTGTAACAAGATACGTTTCCTTTTGCGAACAGCAAGACAGCCCAAAGAACTAATACCCTGTCCCTGTTGGCTGGTGGGGGCAGTTCAGTATTTGCTTTGCCAGCAAACACTTTGTTGCAGTAGTTACTGCCGTCTGCTTTATAGGAGCAGTATGTGTAAGAATAATCTTTTTATGGCAGAACATTATGATAATAAAACTCTAGCAGAAAGGAAACAATTTAAATATTTCAAATACTTAAAAGCTACAGCATTTGGGTTCCACTGCATTGCATATCAAGTCCAGGCAGAAATGATTATATGAAAAAATGTTCCTAAGACCACAGCAGACAATATGTATACATTCTCTTTATTGGATTTGTTTTCCTTATGCTTTTGAGTGGTAAGGTATTAAAACTGTGACACTGTACAGGGAAAGGGCATGTGCTTTCTCCTTACTAATGTCTGTCTCCAGATTGGTAGAACAGCTAAGCTCTTGCTGAAGACCCTACATGCAACTCTGGGCAATACAGACTCCTCTTCATTGTGGATCAGGACAAAAAAGAATTCATATTTTTTAGTGAAACAGCTCATACTTCTGTTGTTAAAAGTCTTCCCTTTTAACTGACATTTTAACATAACATCATGGGGAAAGATCTTACCCTTTCCCAGCTATGAATCTGAATGCTGTGCAAAGATGACAGGACATAAGAAACTCTTGAATCCCTCATGCTTTTCTTTCTATGAAGGCAATCCTTATACTCTAAGAGCTCAGGACCCTCTCAACTTTTGCTTGCAGGGTACTAGGTTTTCAAAATTTGACAGAAATTAGAAGGCGGCCCTGGATCCTACTTCTGCCTGCCTTTCACAAGTTAAGTATAAACCAATGGATCAAACCAAATTTGACTTGAGGAAGAGTTATAACTTAAAAAGCTGGCCATATTTTCTAGAAGAGGTGGATGTGTGAATTTCTTCAGACATCTTATAGCTTAGGTAAGATAAGGAGAGAGTAATACCAGCTAGATTTTGAGAACATCTAATCTTGGTTATCACACAGCAGAAGGAGACAATATGCTATCTAAAAAGTTATTTGTGTTGGTCCTTGGCAATTGTTATGAATTGTCTGCTGGTATCCCTTTAAGGTGAGAAACAATATTTTTTACCTGTAGAAATGTGGAAACAAGCAGGCAGTTGTTATTTTGTATTTTGGATCACTGACTTTGGGGGGAAGAGCCCAGTTTTCATCTTTTCAGTGGCTTGTTTTGCCTTCCTTAGATACATATGGTACTGGTTTATACAATCCATAATTAATCTATGAAATGCATTCTTGGAAGTTATCTTTGGGCCAAAAGATTAGTAGGATTCTATAATCTGGAGCCATAGTTACCTTATGGAGCAAAAACTAATTTAGAAGTGACATAAACTTTCACTGTTAAAGGCTTTAATCAACCACTAATGACACAAGTTATAGAGAAAAACCTTTCCCTATGGGCAGGATTTTTTTCCATAATTATTATTTATGGGAGTTTTTACACCTTCCTTTGACACTTCCAGAAGAGGCCAGTGTATGACAGGTAATAGTGAACTAGATGAACTGGAAGATACTGTGTTTCAGGTGGAAATTTTCAGTGGAGGAAGGGGTAGTTGGGCAGACTTACAGCCTGCTAGTTACAGCAAGCTGCTAACCAGTGAGATGTGTGCTGCTGTGTCAAGTGATACCATTGGGGCTACCTATCTGAGCTTCTCCCCAGTTTAGGTCAGAAATCTGTTCATCCCCAGACCATTCTTCTTTGGACTGGAAAATTCTTTTGCCATTGACAGCAGGTCTTTGCTGGTTATCTATAGGCAGCTGTTTGGATCAGTCCTTTGCAGGTTTTTTTCAGTTTTTTGCTCCTCTAAAGTGATGCAAGACTTTCAATCCATTAGGTAGATCAGTCAGCAATTTGTTGTGATTTTATAACTCTAATCCATTGTAGTTAGGAGTTAGTTTGGCTTGTACTTCTTTTCCTGTTACTAAATGAGTAGAAGTATATGAAAGTGAGAAGGAGTTACTTGGAAAATGCTCAAGCACCAGCCGTACAGTATGCTTTGTTAGGTAGAAAATTTATTAGAAGAGATACAAGGGCTTCAGAATGAGGAGAAGCACAAGGAACAGAGGTGCTGAGCTTCTTTAACTTAACTGCAAGATTGATGAAGTTGCAGCAAGGGGTAGATTATGTGTCAGCAGAATATTTGTTCCATCACAAATAGCAGCAGGGAGATGGGGGTGCAGCTTCAATTTTCAGTTATTTCCTGATAATGAAAACCACCTGTTATGCATGCTGAGCATCCACAGATAAAATGTATCTGCAGTATAATTAGAGTTAATTAATGAACTCACTTTGCTGTTACTATAAATAGAAAAATATATTGCTTGACATAAAGCTAACAAACAAAAGGAATAAAAACAAGAGCTAGAGAAATGCCTGTAAAAGTAAGGATAGGTATACATTTTGTTTCATCTTGACATTTTAGATGCTTTTTTCCACTCTTAAACATGTTAAAATTGAGATCACTCACTGTCATTCTAGGTAGCTTATTTATTCTACACTGAAGACAAAGCTCTTTTCTAAGCCTTTAATTAGTGGTTTTGTTTGCTTGGTTTTTTGCGTAGTTAGAAATTCTGTTCATGGTCCTAGTTCACCCTGGACTCAAATTTAAAAACAGAATGTAAATTTCTTATGCATTCTGAATGGTTGATTTACTAGGCCTGTTCTTGTAAGAATTGGAAGGATTTTTCTTGAACAACTTCCTGTAAAAGGGTTTCGAAATGTTCTCAGTGTATAAAGGAAGACTGTAAAGTGCAGCAAATGTTTCTTAAAGTGCTGGTCATCAATTGTGTTACAAAATAGAACTCATACTTATTAATTCATTTTTTGTTTTTAAGGCAAATTGGAGTTGTTAAGTAAAACTCACTGTTAAATGTTGGGAGCTCCTATATTTATGAGCTCAAAAGGACTCTTTTTCTTTTTGCCCTATTATACATGAGAACATGAGAACTTGCAAAAGCAGGGATGACATTTGCTGCAGTAAAAAGTCAGATAATTAAACTGCTGTAGTTCTTGCAACACTGTGCAATATGAAATAGCCATGGGATTTTTTTCATTAATTTAAGCATGGTACTAAATAGCCTGACATTAAAATCATGCATCTGATAAACCTTAAATGCATCATTTTTTGTAGACTTAAACGTCAGCATATACTTAGAGTGTTTTATTGAATCAGGACCAATGTTCTCAGTAGCTTTGGATTCAAGCTTTGATGGAGTATTTCCTTTTGATGGAATTTCTCTACAAGAGAAAAGCTTGAAGCCTGTAACTCCTGAAAGAACCTTAATTGTCTTGCAGCAAGTAAAGTATGATGTACCATCCACTAACTATGTTATAGTGTGCATGATACCAGACTGTAACCCTCTTCAACACTGATATGTAACAGCTGTAACTAGCAGACCTCTGAATATGACAGATGAATAGAACCTGGAAGGTCAGCATTCATTGCTTATGGGACCATTTCACAAGTGGAGAAAGGATATTGTAAACCTTTTCCATATTACTCTGATGAACAAGAATGATCCAGATACCCATACTTGCTGTTGATGTTCTTCATTTCAATAGCAGATAAGTTTTACAAGGCAGTACGTAGTTTGCTGCTTTTCTTGTTTCTTTGTTCTCTCTGGATTTCTGCGTCGTCTGTACTGCTTGAACTGCTACAGCAGCAGGCACCAAAAGTCCTCTGTGTATGAAAACATCCTAGAGATCACATGGCATGCTGTTATCCCTCCCTGTAAGAAGGTTTTAAACACCAAATGTGTTTTTAAAATACCTTTTTTCTCTACAGAACATTTTAAATGAAGTGACAGGGTGAGTAGACAGACTTCTTATTCCTCAAGTTTAGCTAGTTATGCTGTTTTCAGATGTGATAAATCCTTGGGAAACTTAGCTAGCATAAAGGATAATGATGTTTCTGTGCAGAATTTGTGAATTAGGCCACCAAGAGCACTTTTTTCTTGAAAAAAAACCAAACAAAAACCAAAACAAATCAAAACCCCAAACAAAAAAAAACCACCCCATACCTCTTTCAGAGGGCATTTTAATAATGAGAATTACAATACTAGAAAATCCGGTATAGATTAGCAAAGAACAGTAACACTGTATCCAA
The DNA here is from genome assembly GCF_000695765.1 of Mesitornis unicolor. Lineage (NCBI taxonomy): Eukaryota > Metazoa > Chordata > Aves > Mesitornithiformes > Mesitornithidae > Mesitornis > Mesitornis unicolor. The sequence goes on from NW_010209175.1 coordinate 47,685, forward strand.
ATGGAAATAGTTGGATAATTAAATTCCTTTAATAGGTACTGAAATTTAAACCTCTTGATCCCTCTGACATAAACATAACTCCAAAAAGTCATGGAACTTGATTCTAAAAGTGTAATGTGGGAGAGAAATATTGGGATGATGAGTAAGGATATTAGATACCCTGGGAGGAAATTTATGCAGGAGTAGAACAATAGGCATTTAAATAAAGCAAAAAAACCACAAACAAACAAACCCTAAACCTGTAGCTATGGAATATAAAAAGAAGTGTTAATAAAACCTTGTTTATATAGGTGTGACGTTTATATCAGCAGTAATGAAGCAACTTGACTGGGAAAACCTAATGGCAAGTGCAGGGCACTAAGGATTGAAACCTTTAAGTAACATCATGTGTTCACTATTCTTACACTCTTTTTTCTCTTGTTCGTTATTTTTCTGTCTGTTTTGACTGCATGTTCTTCTGTATGTCTGTTTTGGTTTCCTTTTTTTCATGCTGAGAATCACAAAGGCCCTCATTCTATGGTTTCTTTTCTCATTATTAGAATTTGGTTTTTTTCAATATTGATTAGAATTTATAAAGGATCTGCAGTGCTTAATATTTGCCTTTTCTTGACTTAGTAAAAAGGAAAATCGGTTAGTGAAATTTGATGCAACTTTTGGGAGGATCATACCAAATGACTGACATGCTGTCTGCTAGGTAAGAAGGAAAATGTTTTAGTAAGATTGGCATAAATTATGAACTCCTGACAGTCATAATACCAAGCTATGCCCAGTTTTTGTTTATACCAACCAAAGTGAGTTGCACACTTTTAACTGTGCAAGCTTTTAACTGTGGTTTCTATTTTAATGTCCCCTAAGGTGCTGAGGAATGAACTTTCTCAGTCGAGTACATGCATTAGTTGAGAGGATAACAAATTTATAACAACAGTTGGAATACCTGTGGGCAAGTATAAATAAAAAGTACTGTATGAAAGTAGATTATCAGCCCTGAAGTTCAGGCAACATTTAAATGTTGATCTCATCTTTTTTTCTTCAATGTTTATGTCTGACTTCTGCTTCATCACCACTAAGTGATACTAAAGTATACATGTAATACATACTGTCATTTAATACAATCCTTTTTTGATCCGAAGGCACTTCTATTTTAATACTATTTAATTTAGAGCATGATCTCAATAGTTCCCAACCTAGTTGACTTTCCTCTGTCCATATAGCTATAACTGTCTTGGTCAAAAAGGGTATATTTTGATCTTCTTTATTTGCTTTCATTCCCTTCTGCAGTATATTTTGGAACGTAATGGCAGGACTGACCTTGGTTACTCATGTTTTGGCTGAGACTTTTTATCCTTTTCCTTTTTCAAAATGACTGTACATTGCTCAGTGTCTATTTTCTCTCCATCTCTGTGTTTCAGCAGAGTTAGAGTAGATAAGTTCAAAGAACAGTACTACTCGCTTCTTTGTTTCTTTAAGTACTCATTGAGAGAAGTAGGCTTACTGCTTTTAGAAGTTGAAGCTATGCATCATGTGCCTAGTTTAGTGAACTAATAGTTTCCATACCTGTGGTTTTTAGTGACAGTAGTATCTTAGGTTTTCATTAGTTACTGCTATAAGCTTCTTTTTTATAAACACTTTAGAAAGAAGAAAAAGCAGAGAGCTCTCTCTGTAATTTGTAGTTCTTGGTGATTTGGAGATGTCATATTCCAGACATAGGCACTTAAGGGAACTTTTCTATTTTGTGGAACTGAAAGGAGCTGTAATACAGGCTTTTCCCTAGAAACTAAACACTTTGTCTACTCTAATATATGCCATCAGATAGTCATATTTTTACATATTTTTGCTCTCTTAGCTTTGGAGTTAAGGGATGCCTATTTTAGAAGAACAATTCTGCAGACTTTCTTAAATCAAAAATGTGAAAACAGTTTTGAGAAAGGAATGGACACCAATTTAGCTGAAGGAGTCACATAATACTTGATCCTATGTAATATTTCATCTGAATGGAACTTGGCTGAAATCAGTCATAGAGAACAACATTTCAGTTGCATTATAGTACAGTGCAGATTTACACTACAAAAGTAAAAAACCTGTTTATCTCCAATCCTCTTCATTGTAGTGGCACAGTACTTTTGCTAAGGCATGTCTTGCACCTTTAAATATTCATAATAAGACTCTGAGCTTGATTCTTCTCCTAAAGTTTTAGGGAATTCTTTCACTGAAGTCAGCAGACATAAGATGAAGCGTAATTTGTGCCCTTTCATCAATGTAAAATTTGAACCGCTAGTGTGAGTATGATATGACCTTTCTGTCTTTTCTGAATAAGAATAGTATGAAATGGTGGACAAAATTGACCACTCAAAGATTCAAAACTTTCTGGACCTTTTTGGACAGATGATACTACCTGTCTGACCTACATTTCTAGAGTTCTTGTGAGGCTAACATGGAAAAAAATAACTTCTGAAAGAGAGTAGTTTTTTGATTTTTTAAAAAAATCTATACTATTCATATAGTATCTTTAAGATTTATAATTAGTAATTAGATAAATTAGAATGAAAAAATAATTGTAGTGAACAAAAATAAGTCTTTTATTCAATATGCTGCTTCACTGAATGTGAAGAAAATGAAAGACAACAAGAGAGAAGACTCAAGTAGGCAATGTTAGCCTTTAGAAGAAGGAAAACATTTGTGAGTGGACTTCCTTTATTTCTGTCAGTGTTGTGTGCAAACATGGAGAATCTGTAATTTGGAACTTAAAGTCATAATGTTCTGGGAAAAAAGTACTGTGCTGTCTCTTTTTTTCAGACTTTTAGGATTCAAGCTTTCAAGCTTTTCTCTGGAACTGCAAATAAGAAAACACCCTCTTTTGTTTGTTATTACATTCTATTAGAGTTAGGATACACTCATGATGTGATTTTAGAAACTATGCTATTTAGGAGATTTTAAAAAATGCTACAAGCTATTTCTACTATTTGTAGTTGTAGACTAACAATCAATTAGGATATACTTTGAAAAGGTTCTTGTTTTCTAACGTTTTTATGAAGCAGTAGGTCCAGTGGTTTTGGAAGAGTGACCAATTCTGTCTTAGAGTTTTGAAGATCAAATCCTGCCATATTTTTCTCACCCAAGATTGCTTCATGCAAGTTGGCATGCCTGTTTCCAGCTTTCATCCTAATCTATAACATATGATTGTAAGAATATTTAACTTTTATTGCTTTCATTCATAAAATTGAAATAACTTTTCATAGAATGGGGAGTATCCTTCCTCCCATTTCACAGAATCACAGAATCTCAGGAGTTGGAAGGGACCTTGAAAGCTCATCCAGTCCAACCTCCCTGCCAGAGCAGGATCACCCAGACCAGGTCACACAGGAACACGTCCAGGCGGGTTTTGAATGTCTGCAGAGAAGGAGACTCCACAACCTCTCTGGGCAGCCTGTTCAGTGCTCTGACACCCTCACAGTAAAAAAGTTTTTCCTCATGTTCAGATTGAACCTCCTATGCTCCAGCTTGCACCCATTGCCCCTTGTCCTGTCATTGGCTGTCACTGAGAAGAGCCTGGCTCCTTCCTCCTGACACTCACCCTTTACAGATTTATAAACATGAATGAGGTCTCCCCTCAGTCTCCTCTGCTCCAAGCTAAAGAGCCCCAGCTCCCTCAGCTGCTCCTCGTAAGGGAGATGCTCCACTCACTCCATCATCTTTGTGGCTCTGCGCTGGACTCTTTCAAGCAACTCCCTGTCCTTCTTGAACGGAGGGACCCAGAACTGGACACAATATTCCAGATGCGGTCTCACCAGGGCAGAGCAGAGGGGGAGGAGAACCTCTCTCAACCTACTCACCACACCCCTTCTGATACACCCCAGGATGCCATTGGCCTTCTTGGCTGTGAGGGGCACAGTGCTGGCTCATGGTCATCCTGCTGTCCACCAGGACCCCCAGGTCCCTTTCCACTGTTCACAAATGGGGAAATGGAGCACAGAAAAGTAAGGTGATTTGGTCACAGTTGCCCAACAGGTAAACAGCAGAGTAAGGAGCAGGCCCTAAGCCTTCTAACTCCATTTCAGTCCTTTAGCCACTGGACCACCCTGTTTTCATAGGTTTTCTAACTGAAGTTTCTGAGAAATCCAGATGCCATGGGATAATGTCCTTATATATGAAGATTGTGAAACAAGACCAATATTGTCATTTAATAAGAGAGATTATTTTATAGATATAAGACCAGTTAACACATTTTAAGAAATGGCAATGCTGATGTTTCCTTCTTTTCAGAGATTAAGATGGGCTGAATAATGGAGGAATTCCCATAGTAAAAGTACTGCTGTAAATGTTTCTTCTGGTAATGTAATTAGGAAGTATTGGCTCAAGTTAATGTGACTTAAACAAAACATGTTGTCCTTGGCAAACTTGTTAAACAGGCATAGCATTGTCTAAAAAGAAAACAGAGGCATATAGTGTCTCCATGGAAACCCAGTTAAAATGCTGATTTGTGGATATGATCATAATCAGTACCATAACGTAATATGATTGAATCAAATGAAAAAGAGTCTTAGTTATGAAGTCAGCATAGTATAAATGTATCGCTAAACATGCAGAAGTTATAGTCTTGCATCCTTATAGATGCTTTCTAACTGCACATAAAAGTGGGGAAATTTGTAGGGGACCCTTGTCTTTTTCCTTCTGTGGTCAGCTGTACCATTTTTAATACTAAAATCAAGATCAGAATTTTAAATAAATCTCTTTAAATATACTTTATGGAAGTTAGTTATAACTTGCTGCATCTCTAATGCGTGTGTTTGATTTCCTTTTTTTAATGAAACGGAGAAAGGCTTTTCCTTTAGAGTAGGCCATATCGGCTCTGTACTCTGAAAGAGTGCAGAAGATAATCTTTTCTTCCCTTATAGACATGCTGAGAAGATTTATTAATTCTGGCAAAGAATCTGGCATCTTTCTTTGTAAAATAGCAGGAAAATGCACAGTTTATTGAATCGACCCTATTAGAAAATTACGTATGTTTTATAAAATGTGTTATAGCAACATTACCAAGACAACTTTGTCATTTAGAAATGTCTGCATTTTGTAAAGTGTTATTTCAAAGTTATTTTGATATCTAGGAGTACAGTAGAGGCTTCAGAATAACAACCTAATGTTTACCAATTGCAGTGCAAAGTAAGTGCTTCTGGAAATCCCATCAATATCACTCTACCTTTGGTATATGCCTTGATAGCTATAAAAATCTGGCCCTTGAAGGCTAACTTTCTTTTTAAGTCAATGATAGGTTTGCCTTTATGTGACAATATAATTTCTGAAAATTCGTGCCAAAAGTCATATTATGAGTGGAGATTTGAGGACTTTTGCATCCTCCAAAGCTCCATTTTGGAAGGTGCTAAGTATTGTTATCATACGCTGGGAATCCCTTAACTCGCCCAGACTTCAGTGAGCACTAGCAGTGCTCAGCACCTTTCAGGCAGAAGCCCCAGCTAAATTTGCACCTATCTTGCAACTTAGTGGAAATAGAAATTATTTAAGTATGATAAATCCTTAGTTTAATGGAATATTAAAGACAGCTACCTTTCAGCAAACCGTCCTGATTTATTTCAAAGCTATTCCATTAAAGAGGATTACAACTGGTAATATCCATGATATTGATTCCCCTCAGAAATTATTAATTTATACTTCTCAAATGTGCTGCTGCATTGACAGCTAAATCCTACTAATCATTAGGCTATAAATTGTAACTACTACTACATAGTACCTGTTGAAGCATCTGGATATTGGTATATGTGTTGTAAGTATATTCCATTTGTACTTCTATTGTGGAAGTCATGTCAGCACTTACACTATTTCCAGAAGTTAATAACCAACCCAGAGAAGTTAACATTTTTTCTTGGAGTATCCATTCAAAACATTAATTATGTATTTGGCCATAAATTAGTCAATAGATCGTTCTTTGTATTTTGAGGTATTAAGGATGTCATTTCAACTTTGTCTAATGAAGCAAATAAGCTCTTGATTAATTTTCAGCAATATGAAGACCTCTCTCAATTCATGAGTATTCACAAGATCAAACCTTAACAAATATTTCTACTGAAGAGTATGTAGGCTTATGTAGCAATTCTGAAGATGTTAATTTGTCCCTCAATGCCCGACCTGTTGGATGCACATTAGGTACTTTCCTGTTCATACACTTGGACTTCTTCAGGTCAGATAAAGCAAAAGATAAATTATTTTCCCTAATGTAGTTTATTCCTAAGAGTAAAAAATGTTGAACAAATAGGCACCTGTGTACTTTTCTACACAGAGATTCCGTAAAAACGCATTTTTGATCCAAAAATCCACCAGCACTATTTTCTTTGTAGTTGTATTTTCTTTGTAATTGTACTTTCTTTTATTTGCAACTGCAGAATACTATGGAACTACTCCAGTCTATTTCAAACACGTGAAAATGTGCACACTGAGTCTTTCGGACATGTATACATTTTTTATATCTTTTTAAAACTAGAGAATACCTCCATGTGGTTAAACAGAAAAAACTTGGTTAAATAAAGTAGTGATCTTGGAAAAATAAAAACATGAAAACTATTCTAGAACATTACAGTAAATATTTGATTTATAAAACATCCAATAGGTATGGTGTTGAAACGCTGGAGAGTTGTATTCATGGTGAGGTATTTCTGATGTATTATTAACATAACATTACTCATATTTTTAGTAATTCAAAGTAATTTGCTAATCGCAGTATAGCACAAACAGTTTGCAGAGAATGTCACTATTATTATTATAACTCAGTCAATAAGAGATCCAAGACTTATTTCCAAATTATGTGATTTGATAAAAAGTTGGTGTTTTCTCACTTGGTGTCCCAAGTCTGGCTTGACTAATGAGATTTCGTATATTTACAGAACTTGTATGCATGCAGGTACCCACAGTGATAACTGGAGAGAGGAAGCAGCTGGTAGTTAGTGTGTTCTGGAGGTGGGAAGAGTTGACTTTCGTAAGTCTTTCCTCTCCGTGCTTAGATTGATAGCAGTAGAATCTCCATGTCTTGGCTTCTAGGTCAATGGTAGGATAGAAGGTTTTGAAGTGACTGAAGAGAAACTGGACAGAGACCTCATGAGTTCAGTTTGCAGTGGATGCCATAAAGTTTAATGTCTTATCCAAAGTACACTGTGGCCGGCAGTAGGAAAACGTGTAGCCATCCTGCTATGATGGGATTTCAGTTTGGGAGGGATAAATTTCCTTGGAAATAAGAGCAATAGAAACTTTGCCCATTTCTGAAATCGGCCTTTCTCACAGTGCATGGATATATAAATACGGACTTACTTTGTCAACTTGATTAGATAGTAGCCAGGATCAAGTCTGAAAAAAAGCGAAATACTATCAAGGTTTGAATGTGCTGTGTTTTAGTTTTGAGTGGAAGCGGAAAGCCTGACATCTCCTCAGAGAATCTGGTCACAGTCTGCAAGAGTTCAGATAAGTATCCTAATTTCTTGATGTTTGTCTGAACTTGGGAGCCTCTTAGGGTTCATTATTTGCAAACTTGAAACCACAGACTTTTGGCTGAGATATGAAAGGTATGCTGACTAAGCTACTCTAAACTAGGAACTCAGCTGTAAGAACTAAATATTTTTTGAGCACTTGACAAGTCATTAATCCTCCCTTAAGATTTAGAAATGTGCTTACAAATATATACTGTTCTTATTTTGTGTTTCAGTTATGGGATGTACTTGAATATTGCTAAAAAAATGAGCAAGAAAACCCTATAAAACTTAGAAATGGTTAGGGAGTTATTAAAATACCATCACTGCTTCATTATTTTGGTGCTACTGTGGTCAGATTTCAGTCTTCACATGCTTTCTATACCATCAGAATCTGAAGTATTTGTCAGACTAGTGGCTGTGCAGGAGAATGTTGGAAGAAAGCTGAAGGCTCATAGAAACTCCTTGTAAAAATTCTGCAACAAGCACAGTTTTCATTGTGGTGACACTTACCTTCTCTCTGCATGCTACTGAAGCATTCCAGAGGCTAATAAAAATCCTACCCAGTCCACTTTTTTACTTTCTGTCTCTCTTTCTAATGGAATGAACCAGTTGTCAGTGGGTGTCGGGTATTTTCTGAAAGTCACAGGGAGGATACTCCAGTCACTAGACAGGGCTTAACCATGCCCCACCTTATCCCCTTCAAATTTTGCAGCCTAAACCACTATTTTATACTATCAATGTACTCCTTGTATTTCTCAGGACCAAGGTATACATCTTTCTAGCAAAGCGCACTTACTGTAATTTTGCATGCCAAGTGATTACCTCCTTACGGGCTTATGGGAGAGGTTTTATTTTCTTGGGGTTTTTTTACACTTTTTTTTATTTTTTTTTTTAAGTGCAAATGAATTCACAAGTAGCTCCCTTGAGCTGTGCTCCTGGTACACAAAGTTTATCACAGGGTGAATGAGTTGATTTCTGTGGGAGCCCTTTGTTAGAGTGTTGGCAGCACATCAGCTGCTATCTCGTAAAGTTTGAAATACAGCGTAACTGTCTGGATGGTAATTTACAGATAACCTGTTTCCCTCCAAGCTCTTCAGTGAAGCCTCTTGAAAAGGCAATGGATTTCAGTCAGCAGCATCTATTTTTTTTTATGTTTTCACTCAATGTGTATCCTTTTTCCTTCCTCCTACTCCTGCTGCTGCTTCATTAGTCCTCCAGAAGGAAGATATGTGTCAGGGAGTCAAAGGGAGTCTGGTTTATGATGATGTTCACAGACTGCCCTCCGCAGTTCAGTTTGTCAGGGTTGGCTCTGAACCAAGCCCTTCAGCTTTCCCTGGTGGTTTCAGTTTGGATGGACATTTTTGCCTCCCAGCAGTCAACATCCTGCTCCCCTTTCAGCTTGGCCTCACATCAAGTTCCCAATATCTCCTCCCTTTCTCCTTGAGCTTGGCCTCCTGGAAATAGCAATTGCCACTGCCTTCCCTGTATCTTGGGAGTTTCCATCCAAACAACTGCCTTCATTGCTAATTCTAAATATCGTCTCGAAGAAAATAGCAGGTTTGAGGTCCAGGAGTAAAGAGGCAGAACTTCAACTTCCCATTGTCCATTTAAAAAGTATTCACTCATTTACATGTTGCATCCTCATAGCTCTGATGAAGGAAGTATTTTCTGTGTTGCTAAAATCTTACAGCATATTACAACATATGAAAATCATCTCCCATAACAAAATGATAATTATATAGGACTTACAAATGTATTTGTATGTGCAGTCTGTTTAAAAGATAAAGGTAAGATAACAGTAATAATACAGGATTTTTTCTGGAATATTGCTTAGAATACAAAAGTATGTGAGAATTTGCACTTTGGGATCTTCTATATTTTTACAGTATATTGAGGTTAATGAAAGAGTTTTTTTGAAAAATCAATATATAAATGTTAATGACGCACTGTAGATCAAATTTGAGTGAAAAAGGTAGGTGCACATTAACATGGATTTCAAATTGATTTAGTATTAAAATAATTGTAAAGTATTAAAATAATTTAAGTGTATCTAAGTGGCTGAGGGAGCTGGGTCTCTTTAGCTTGGAGCAGAGGAGACTGAGGGGTGACCTCATTCATGTTTATAAATTTGTAAAGCATGAGTGTCAGGAGGAAGGAGCCAGACTCTGCTCTGTGACAGCCAATGCCAGGACAAGGGGCAATGGGAGCAAGCTGGAGCATAGGAGGTTCAACCTGAACATGAGGAAAAACTTTTTTCCTGTGAAGGTGACAGAGCATGGCCCAGGCTGCCCAGAGAGGTTGTGGAGTCTCCTTCTCTGCAGACATTCAAAACCCGCCTGGCCGTGTTCCTGTGTGACCTGGTCTGGTGATCCTGCTCTGGCAGGGAGGTTGGACTGGATGAGCTTTCGAGGTCCCTTCCAACTCCTAATATTCTGGGATTCTGTGAAATATGAAATAGACACACTGTGGGTTAGGCAAGAAGGTCTCATATTGTAGAAGATAGAGGAAAAGTTTTAAAGAACATTAGAAATTTCCACTGAGTTAAATAGTTAAATACAAAAAAACCCCAACCAAATAACACATTGCAGAGGACAGTTTGTGAATAATTATTGTATCTTATCAAAATGCATAACTGATATTGTATTTTGCTAGGGTAAGAACTGTGCTTTATTGTAAGAAAAACAGAAGAAAGTGCACAACTACTGAATAGTTTTGCCCAGCTTTTTGTCAATTTACTCTTTTATCAGAGGCTATGTATAACAGGTCATTATGAAGATGGCTGGTATCATCCTCAAGTATTGAGGTGGTCCAAAACTTCCAATTATAAGCTCACATTTTCAGTATATTAAAAAACAGCCAGACTTAAACTGTGAGGCTGAATTTTTTGTGTCTGTTGTCTGAATTGGGTTCAGATATTCCAGATAATAAAACCAATATTTTTTCATGTTAAAAGAAAATTCTGAGGATCTTCTATTTGAAGAGAGGAACTGAAGAAAGTGGACTGGGGTGAGAAGAGGAAGGTATGGTTAGAATGGAAAAAAATCACTGAGCTCAAGAGCGAAACTGAATGAAGTGTGAAGTTTGGAAGGGTGAAACTACATTTTACTGTGCAAGTAAACTGAAACTGGGGTGAGAAGCAGCCTGGGAAGTGAACATTTGATGAATGCTCATTCGTACTTTTTATATATCCTGCGTGTGATGAAAGAATGACTATCACTGGGAATATAGCTATGTTGGATGATACTGGAGCAGAACTATATTACTGTGAGTGAGTGCCTGTTGGAATACCTCTAACTTATTAGCTAAGGCTTCTTGGAATTGAGGGGGAAAAAATCTGTACATTTTAATTACAGTACATAATACATATGTTTTATAGGTATTTTTAAGGGCATAAACTTTGGTGGTGGGACTCTTCCATTAATCCATACTAGAGGTACTTTTTGGCATTTATGCTGTTTATTTCTCAATAGTATGCATTGTGGTATAATATTCAGCATCTCATTCTGAGGTCTCAGTCTGGCCTCGGTGCCAGGGAAGGTG
>NW_010209176.1:0-18358 GCF_000695765.1 Mesitornis unicolor
CTCTGCAGGCGGCGGGCAGCCCGGCCCCGCCTCCCGCCGCCTCGGTCCCCTCAGTCCCCCGAGTCTCCCTCAGCCCCCTCCATCCCCTCAGCCCCCGTCCTCCCTCGTCGCCGTTTTCCCCTGGCGGCGCTTCCCCATTCGATAAAGCTCCAGCGCCGGGAGTCCGTCGTTTCCCCCTGTAGTGGCGGGGGGGGGGGGGGGGGGGGGGCGGGCGGGTCCCCCTGCCACTGTGTCCCCATGTGTCGGGTGTTAGGGGGTTGCTGGGGGCTCGGCTCCGCCAGGCCTAAGAGACGGCTCAAACCTTCTGGCGGTTTTTAGCGAAAGCAGCTAGCTCAGAAAGGAGAGGTCATGCTTTTATCCCCACCGCCCGAAGAGAGGGCAGCCACCTGCCACCCTGGGGACCTGGAGCAGTGGCCCAGGAGGTTGTGGTGAGTGGGGGCTGTAAATGCCATTCTTACTAGTTTAAAGGGTTAAAGATAAGTACGTGGGGTGCTTGGTGAGTTTTGGGGGGTTGGCACTGTTCAGTTAGTCTGCAGAGTAATAAGCTGTGGAGAGCTTCAAAGTCAGTTTGGTAGGAAATGGTTTCTCGTCCCTCTTGGCAGCATGTGACACGAGCATTTATTCTCAGTTTCCTGCCTGTGTTGGTTGGTCTTTTTTTTTACCTGTCCATAAACACTTACTTATTGCTGGCTGGTCCATATACGTGTGCATTCTTATTTCACCTTAATATTGGAGGTTACATTTGGCTACTTGAACTCATGCAAAACGCTGCGTGGAAGCAATTAAAGCTGTTTTGTTTTGTTTTGTTTTTTAAGCTGTGCAGTTGATGTCATATAATAAACTGAGGCATTTTTGATAGAGTCATCTTCGTGCAAGCATTAGCAATGGTTCTGTTTATGTCAGTGTGCCCCTGTATGGCTTCAGGCCAATAGTAATCTGTTTGCTGTAGAACTGCAAGTTGAATTTTGGGGGTGTGTGTTTGTTTGTGGGCTTGTTTTGGTTTTGGGTGGGTTTTTTTTGCTTTGTTTTAGGAAAAAAGGAATAGGAGAAGTAAACATTAAACTGCCACTATTATACCTAGCAAATCTGGAACATTTTGAGCGTCCTTGAGCACCAAGCAGTCTGAAACACTATCATGCAGTACAAAAGAAGTTTGTGGACATATTCACCCAGTAACTTTCACAAAAAAGAACTGTTAAGGTAGTTCTACAGTAATAATGCACGTCTTTACAGAAATTAGACTAAGTAACTGTGTTGATATAGTTCATAATCTTGCACATACACAAATCACATGCAGACTTAGTCCACTGGAAGCCAATGGCATGGCCAGACAGTTACAGGCTGGGAGGAAAAGGGGAAAGTAGAGACAAGGAAAACTTTACAAGTCAGTTGTCTCACAATCACTATTTTACAAAGCATATTGGAAGTTCATAAATCTGGGGTTAAGAGATTTTAGTTACTGTTCACTGCTGCATTGGCACATGACATCAACCAGTGATGAAAACACATCTTGGATACCACTAAGGAATATACAACGCCCGAGGCTAAATTGTAAGTTGTGTTAAATTATATCAGGAACAAGCTTATCACTTGGATGAAATTTTGAGGCATACTCCTGTGGTGAATGTAAATTCTGCAAATGCAGTTTGGCTTCTCAAATTATTACTTATTTTTTTACCTACTGTGCAGTTTTAAACTACCTGAAGAATGCTAACTTGGGAGGTTGTGTAGGTCACTTTTCTGAGTCTGGGTGTCAGGCAGACATCTTTATGGGATCAAGAGCCACAAGGTACATAATTCATACTTTAGACTGTTGTGAACAAGGAAAAATTCAGAAATCATTCATATGACTCAATTCTGAAAAAGGCTGCCTGGGGAATCCTAGTTATTCTTCACCAGACTTCCTGACTCATTTTTCCCCATAGCCAAAGATTCACATTATCCAGTAAAATCTGTGCTAGCTCAGCTTGGCCGTCAGTTGGATGAAGCAGTCTTCATGTCCAAAGGCATGTATTGGCTTTACTTGTGGAGTGTGGTGCACTTCTGGGCACATTGTGGCAGCAGGTGGGGTCAGGGAGGCAAGGAAAGACATTTATACAACAATTTCTCACTTTGAGCATGACAGAATGATGCCAAACTGTATTTAAAATGAATTTGAACTGGTTTTGAGAACAGCTGTTTAAGGGTATGTAGATGTAATCAGAAATGGCTGGTTTACTGGGATGTGGTGGCTCTGTATACGTGTCAGCATGTATGTGGTCCATTCCTACAGCTCATCTACTACCCTGCTCCCATTGCAATGGAGGAAGAGTCCATGTGCTGGCATGAGTATTTTCCAAGATGTGGTCAGAGGGAAACACAGATTGTGCCTCAAAGAAAATTTGTAGATATATGAGTGAGTGTTAAGACAGTTAATGGAGCTTTGAGAATTCTGTCTAGAGCAGGCAGCTGACTTTAGTTCATGCTTAACCTAGCATGTCCATTGACTGTAGCCTAAAATATGTTCTTATCCCTGTTGAGGCAGGACCTATAATCTTTTTCATATTCTCAGTGTTGTTTACACAACTAGGAAGAACAAAGTCCTAGATCTTCGATAGAAGTGTAGTGGTACAGGAATCAAAAGAGAAGCTGGTTTGAAAAAAGCCTGCATTATCTTAGCTAAATCTCTGATACTTGATCATTCTTTCTTCAGTCTGGAAAACACAAGACAGTGCTGGGCAACTGTAGTTCAGCATTTAAGTTCTGTGACAGTGAATTACTGAGCAAGAGAGAACATTCCGAGGGAGTCCCAAAATAGAAGGTAGTTCAGTACGTAAGGCCAAGAATTTAGCATTATATGGAATCCTGAGTTCAGCCCGTGCCTTAAAATATCTGAATGCTATTTCTTCAGCCATTATTCTGTTAGCTCACTCCCTACACTCAATTAACATGCCAGAAAAAAAAACTGAATGAAAAAGATGTCGGTACCATTGTCTAATGCCTTTAGTTATTTCTTCAGGTTGTGTTATTAAAGTTTTTGTCCCAAAGACCTGAAAAGGTAAACAGCTCAGACTTCAAGTGACAAGCACAGCTTGTGAACCCTTGAGCATAGTACAGAACTTCTTAGAAAAATATCCAGGATGCTGTAAGCAAAATTTAAGGTATTTTTTAGAATAGATCTAACTAGTCCTATATATCATCTACGGAAAAGCTTGCCCTCACCTGGTGGCGCATGTAGAAATGAGGATTGAGAACATGTGAGGAGCACCAGCCAGGTGTTAATTATTATGTTATTGTAGGTACTGCCAGCAAGACACTACCAGGAAAAAGGTGAGTTTTTATTTAAGCTTGTGGTTAATCTTGCTTGTTTAAATTAGTGATGTTTTCTACAACAATGTAGAGTCATGCTTGGGTATGGGCTAAATGAAACTCTTGAGAGGGAAGAAATGAGATACCGTTCTACATGCACTGTGTTAGTAGGTGAATGCGGGCAGAGCAGTAGTAGGTCAGCCCACCACGTTTTTAGGTGTAGAACAAGCTCTAGGAGCTAGTGACCTTTTTGGTGGAATTGGATAAAGATTAGTTAATTTTGCAAGTAATATTGATAGCTGTTAAAGAAAATCCTTCTATTACTCTCTCATATAAAGTGGGAATCCTAAAATTCACCCTTAAGGAAAATGCTACCCTAAAGTAGACTTAAAGTTCTCTTGCTTAGGAATGAAGGCAAGCATGTAAAAGAAATGTAGCCCCAACATTACTTTAAATAAAACCCCAAACAACCCACAACAGATTTTGAATAATGTAACTGTTAGTTCTCCCTGACTTCCAGAGGTAGCCGTGTTACTCTTGTTTTCCCATAGCTGTCCTTCTCGGTTGGATCCTGTGAAAACCTTGCAAAATCCCAGGGCCATCAGGTGCAGGAAAAAATGAGATGGGAGAATGTATACATCTTTGCCTTCTTTGTTTGCTTTAGCCTGGAGATGTTGAAAAAATAGTATATTAATGAAGAATAATATTTTTCATCTTGTTTTGCTTCTCAAGTCGTTGTGGAAATAGGAGAGAGCTTTGCTTTGAAGAGCTTCCAATAATAAGTCTTGCAACAGATTTAGAAAGAAATGTGTTGAGATCAGGTTAAACTTTGAGATAAAAAAGACATTAATACTCTAGTCTTTTTTAGACCAGCAATTTGCTGGTGTTTATTAAAGAAAATGCCAAATGGTAGGGAAAAAGAAATCCAAGGTGTGGGTAATTTTAATGTGTTTAGCTTGAATGTTGTTTCCTTTTTTGAAAACTTGCTCCTTCCATAGTATTTCTTAGAAGTTAATGACCTGCTTTCCACTCAGATTTCTTAAAGGGTATTCCATTTAAGGAAAAACTCCTGAGAGAGAGCATGAGAGCTCTCGGAGACTCTTACTTCGCTGTCTTAGTGACAGTGAAGAGGGCAAAATGATGACATGTCATAATCAGATAACTAGAATTACAGTGTAAGTTTATTTAGCTCTTGTGGTGCTTGCAAATTTTGCATATTCTTAAACTATTTTTTTATTACTCTTTTAATTACATAGCTAATCTTACAACTTTTGAGTGATTACTGTGATAACCCAGCTAGCAATTGCTGCACACTTTCTAGGTAAAAGATGTCGTCTGTGTTTACATACTATTACCCAGTGCTAGCTGCAAACGTATTATCACCCAGCTAAGTAGGCAGATGTTATGAGGAGTGGAGAGCCACAAACCTTATCGTACTATCTGTTTTATTAATTCTGGACCCTGGGAAGGCTTGCAGTCAGTGAGAAAAGAGTGCAGCAGGGGAAGGAGGTTCATTCCTGTTCTTGCCTCCTGTTCTTTTCCCCCTTTCTCTTACAAGGGAAAATCTGCCTTATGCCAGTTAATGTCAGTGGAACTCTACGGAGAGTAAGTGCCCTATCTATGCAGAACTGATCAGCCCTCATTTCTTTAAAGGAGATCAACTTGGATTATTTGAAGTAATAACAAAATGCTTTATGCCTTTACATTAAGGCTATGATCCTACAAGTGGATCAACATGATGGATCTTTACACCTATGCTAAGTCCCAGTGATTCTAATTAAACTTGATTATAGGATCAAGCTTAACATACTCGGTGTTGTTTCTGCGACGAGCTCTGCACAGATGGGCTCTTGTGCTTTCATTGAATCCATTGAAGTGAACAGGGCCTGGTACAGCATTGTGAACATCAAGGCCTTATTTTCTAAGAATGTAGATAAGAGATTGGTACAAGCAAGGTATCTCTTCTTTTGGATAGTTCCTGGTCTCATTGCTTCAATTCTGTCAGTTGAAAGCAGATTAATTCAAATGGTGACTGATCTAAAGTACCCTATTTCCTTACAAAAACGAGACAAGATGCATTCAAGAGCAATTAAAAATATGTTATCCTGTTATGAAGACAGCTGACTTTCTGAAGAAATGTGGGTCGCTGTGACATTAAATTGCTATGAATCGACATGAGAAATTCGGGGCTCTGGAAACAATCGCAGCATTTTCACATGCAACTTTAGGGTGTGCAACTTTCCATTCTAGGAAAATCAAACTCCTGCAAAAGACTTTTTGAATTAAAAACAAACAAACCAAGAGTTGTGACTCAAACACAGCTGAAGTCCCGGTCTGCATTTGGAAGAAAGGGAAATGTGTTGCAAAGGTTGAGTCAGGCATGGGGATCTCCAGAGAAATCTTTGCTAAGGAGATCTGTGCTTGAAAGGCCGCTGCAGGGATCTCTCTGCTGTGTGCTTCTAAGGTGGGATTTGACCTGCCTTTGGAAAGTCGGTTGCTGCCAGCAATAGTAGACTGCAGATTTGCTAGCAGCTCGCAGCAGGGTGTGCAAGAGGCAGAAGGTTGTGTCTGTTTTCCTCTGCATCATGGTACTGACAGGCGGATCTCACCCTTCGTTGTGGAAGTTGATGTGTGTGACTTGTGAACTCTTGGTTGTCCTCAATCAATTTTAATTCGCTGTTTTGAAATCTACAGCAAAGACTGACAGAAACAGGAACTGAGTCCTTTGCCTGTCAACACGTACAGCTGCAGTGCCATGTCTGGTGATGTAGTGTCCATACATCAAAGCTTTCTTCAGCTCTAATATGTTTGTGGACATTATAAACAGCTATGCCAAATGATCCTGAAGCAGACTTCATCAGACACTCAGTCTTGGATCGTAATGATTTTTGGTTACGATTAACTTGATGGCTGTTTTTTCCTCTCCACGTCTTTATCTCCTCTCGGAGACAGTAGCCTGCATATGTAACTGTCAGGGATTGAAGTCCTAAGTAGTTATTAACTTGTACTTAGTATGCAATGTCTCTGAATTAAAAGGGCAGATTTATCTTCATCTAATGAACACTTAAAACAAGAGAGTTACCAGGCAGGTTTGTAGCTAGCTCTAATAGCATCCTCCTTGCTGTGCTGGGACTGACATCCCCAGGAGAGAAGAGAGCTGAGCAGCTTTCAGAGAAAATGACAATTGCATCAAACAGCATCGAGAGAGACATACTCAAAAAATGTTAGTCCTGATACTGCACGTTACTGCTTCCCCTTCTCTCTTCCTTCTCCTCACTCCCTGTCTTTCCCCACCCCCAATTCTTTTATTTTCATGCTGTGTCAAACAAACTTGCTCTTGTGTAATTTAGTGCAGCTTCACGTTTCTTTGATTCGCGTTCTACTGCTTTTGAACTCTGTGATTCAGCGATGGCTTGTTACAGTGTATTCCACTTAATGTACTCTTGTTTAAGCATGAGTGAGGAAGTAAAAACAGTATCTTTTTTCTTCTTTTTTAATTCTTTTCTTTCTACTCCCCCTCCTCCTCCCCTTTGAGTGGAATGGTCATAATAGGGGTGAGCAGGGAAGTTAACCGCACATACTCTGTTTGGGATACCTGTAACTGAAACTTCCATACATCCTCAGGATGCTCAAAGGCATTTTCCGTGTGTGAATAAATCTGCTGGTATTCTCTTACTGCCTGAAAACGCACACACACATAATGTAGAAAAGCTTAGATGAGATTTCTATATTGGAGACTTGTTGCAAACTTAATTGTGGAGTGGCTCTTGTGATTGAAAAGTGGAATTATTAGGTATCTGAAAGAGCAATAACAATTAAATTCTTGTGCTTCTCCTAATTTGCTTAAATACATAGATGCCAGTGATTTCTATTTAATATAGCGTAAAGCATTTTCTTGTAAACACTTGATGTTATGGTTTAGCCTGTTTTTATGTTATAGAGCAAACACTGAATGTCTAAAGGGACTAAGCTGTGTCAATTTGAGTTAAGTAGCTGCAAAGTATCTTGAAATGCATTCACTGAAACCCCACACTGTCATTATGGCCTTGGATTTGAACAATTTATGATAATCATGTAATGAAATATTCTAATAGAAATATAAACCACTTTCAAGTTGGTTTTCTGCCTAGCAGGCAGTTTGCAGTTAGTGAACCTGTTTCTTCTTTGTAAGAAAAATGAGGCTAGAAGCTACTGAAGAACATGTGGAAAGATGTTTTGAAGCCTTGATCTGTTTTCTGTACCTGTGCTGTCAAGGAGCAATCGGCCAGAGGCAAACACTGAGGTGGAGTTAATGGAGGAGAGGGCTGAAGTGTACTGGGTTGGTGTTTGAAACGTGATAACCTGGATTTTCCTTGTGTTCATTTACCTCTTTGCTTGCTCCAATGTTGACACGGTAGCTTTAATGAAGGCAGCTTTTACACGAGTGTTAGAAATGTCTCTAAGTAATGGAATGCCTTGTTCAGTGCGCTCTCAATCTTTTCCTCTTGACTTGTTCCTTGTTTTCCTTGTGTCTGTTCCCTACGCACACCACACGCTGCACACATCCCCCTCTTACTGGAAGTGGTGCAGTGATGGAGCGAAGCATGAAGATGAAGCGTCATAATCTAAAAATCAAATAATAAGGTTTACCCTCCTTCTGTCCTATATTCTTTCTCTCCATCCCGAGATCCATCTGGTAGGCCGACCTTGAACTGCAGTGTCCTTAAAGACTGTTTGATTGAGGTGGGACAGCTTAGCTTCATTGGACCGCTGCTGAATGTGGCCGTAATAATGGTGGAGATGATGGGGACGTCTCAATGATGTCTCAGTATCCTCGGAACCATGGCCAAATGCTGTAAGACAAAAGTATGTAATTACCTTAAGAGTTGCACAAGCAGCCTAATGTTTGTTCTTTTATGAATCATGATAGATAACCACATCTGGACATTAAAAGCCTGTATTTTCACCATGGACCTAAACACAACAGTAAATCCAGTTGTTATTTACACAGTGTAATCCAGGTGTTATTTACACCTGCTCTGCAGGTAGCAGTTGATTTAACATTAGAAACGTGCAATAATAGGCAGGGTAATAAAGTTGTATATACTGTATTATGAGGTGTGCAGACTTTACATACAGCAGACAGTATAGTGTGACTTGTTTTCATAACGTGCAGATTATCAAATCGTGCCTCACTAATATGAGTATTTCATAAGTATAATATAACAGAAGTAATTTAAAAGAAAATGGTGAAGCTGAGGTCATCTGGGGGTTGCCATTTGTGGGCTGTCCTTCACTGTGTTTATTGCTTCCCCTTTTCGCAGCAAATCCAGTGTTTAAGAAGGATTGTGAGACCCATGTAATCATTGAGGATTTACTTCCTTTAGTGCCTCAGGGCTGGGTTCAGCGACAACACTGTTGTTTTATTTGGTTTTTAAGCATACACCTCACCTTCACAAGGCACAGATGGATATTACCAGGAAGTGTTTTGGGTAGCAAGAACAGTAAATTGTTACTAGAAATTAGCATTTGAAATTTAGGTAGACATATGTTCACCTTTTGATCTTGCACTGACAGAAGGCACTCTAGTTCTGCAGGGATCTTAGGTACAACTGATGTAAATTGGGACTCTGGCTAATGAGGTCAGGAGTCTCTCTCACATGTTCCAGTACAAAATCTTCTTAATTCTCAGTTTTAATATTAAAATATAGAAGTATTCTTAATATATGATAGTTAGGCTAAGGTTCAGGATAGGCTTAAAGCTTCTAAGTTTGGAATAATCTTTGCTGGCAAAAAGTTCTTTTGATGTCTGTGGTAAAGAGAGAACATAATGCTCTGATAAACTAATTAATAGTTTTTAATGCTTCTTGTTTCTGAAAATTATGTGAGGTAGGTTGGTGGATAAATGAAATTAATAGTTCAACTGAAGTGCTTTAGAACTGCAGTTCACCTCGCACTGTTTCCAGTCTGGGCTGTAATACAGGTAAAATATAGAAACTTTGGTGTTTGTTTATATCCAAGTTCCTTCTTGTGTAGCCTGCAAGGACACAGTATTTCTAAGTGTCCTTAGCACAAAAAGGGGGAAAAAAAACCCCAAACCAAGGAATTTGGTAATGGGAAAGGTGTGTTAGTGAAAGATCTGAAACGTCAAGAGGATTTTCTTTCTGAATGAAAATTTTAATATTAAATTGCTCCATCTAGTGGCAAACTGCTAAACCTGATAATTTTTCTTCAGTGATTATTACCCTTTAACAATTATTATTCCTTTTAAGAATTTAAGACTGAATTCTTCTTCATTTTCTTTTCCATGGAAGTCCTCTGCCAAGGGAACTCCACATGTGACAAGGTACAAACCTTGGTTTTCCTCCCAGTTAGTTCTGAGCAGTTTTACTGTTTTTGTCAATGGAAGCAAGCCGTAGGTGTCCAAGTGTCTGAACTGCTTTTGGGAACTTGGGTTTAGTGCCTTAATACCTTAGATTTGAGTTCTTCTTGGTGCAGGGAGGAAAAGTGGGGAAGCTGGGTTGCATAAATAGTTAATACAATAGAGATGAAGTCTGATTCTTTGGCAGAGTTAAAATACACAGTGAATCAGCTCCTCCAGGATCTCAGCATACTGAGATGCATCTTGCGTTCTAGTATGAGAAGTTTGTTGTGCATTAATTCATTCAAACCCTAACTGGAATCGCTACTGTGCTTTTCACAATAGTAATGAGCTAATTGAATGATTTGGTAATGTCAATATACATTGTCAGCAACTGGAATACTGATGTCAGACAAGGCAAACACCCCTGTGCTTTCCAGCCCTGTGAAAACAGGGAGACAATTCAAAAGGAAAAAGTTCAAGGTAAGTTTTAATCCAGGCATCTCTGGTGCTTTTTTCCTTTGCACGCTGTGAAAAGACACATTCAGACAAGAAAGCAGGGAGCTCTTCAGGAGGTCTGTGTGTTGCGCTCTGCCCACTGCTGTGATCCCTTGTGCAGCTGCTTTAAAGGGAACTCATGCGCTCAAGAACGCAAGATCTTCGAGCAATGAATCAGTTTGGGGGTGGGTGCTTGCTATTGTTTTGCTCTTTCTGAATGGAGCCTAAAACTGCAGCCAGCAGCTGAAGTCATCTGAAGTCCTGCAGAGAAAGAAAAATACTTAAAAATGCAAAGCAAGAAAAAGAACTGAAGTAGTTTTAAAACCAAATTAAAAAAAAAAATAAATAGATGTCCGTTCTTGAGAATGTAACGGATGCACTGGACTTGCTGACTCCCTGTTCTTTACTTTTGGTGAATCTGCTACATAAATAATTTATACACCTTTAATTTCCTGGTAGATTAGTTCTCACTTCTCAGTCCATGTCTGAATATTCCTTTCATATTAAGAAACTGCTCTATAACACTGGAAGAGTTGCTTTTCCAAGCAACTTTCAAGACTGTTGTTATTATTATTCACTTGAATAATGGAACATGAACCTTGTAGTGCACTTTCCAGACTTCCTCTCTATTTTGTATACGTCCCATTTAAAAAAGTACCCATCCTTAGTCTGTTATCAAAATTCAATTGGCTTTTGTCTCTGTATGCTACCAAGCTAGGTCTACATTTTCTGGAGGGAATTGATAGGCAGTGTTAGATAGCAGTAGTAAATGTCTTCTGGTTCAGATAACCAATGCCAGTTTTCTCAGTCTGACACACATTTCTTGCTAGGAACAAATGATGATTATCTGGTTTTTGTCATATTTGTTCCATGGTAAAGTATCTTCTTGGAGACGACCAAGAACAGCTTGTGAGGGATTTTAAAAAATTATTTAGATTTCCAACTTTTTAGATGTATATTATGGTACTGAACACTCCAGGGTTTTGAGATTTGCTTGATCTTAAAACAATAGAAAATTCATCTGAATGAATCAAAAGTAGGTGTATGAAATCTTTGTATTCTTTGTTGTTTGCCGAGGCAGGTACATTGTCAGAGAGTGCCTTACAATGATTTGTACTGGTGCAATTCTGCTCTTCTCTAGAGTTGCTTTGTTGTGCCTTTCCACTGATCTTGATCTTGAAAAGCATCTGAATCATTGCATTGCTCATCCCATCCAAAATGCCTTAGTTTTCTAATGATACGTATTTCTTTCAAGCCTGAGCCAAATAGCGGCGATCTCAGGAAACAGTATCTCAAATATGCGTTGAGGGAGAGGATATTTAATGTATTCTTTTCTATTTTTGCAAAGCGTGCTCATCAGAACCTTGCTGTTACCCATACGCAGTGTAAATAAATATTTGGTATTCACAGTAATCTCAGAATATGAGGAGTTGAAAGGGACTTGGAGAGCTCCCCCAGTGCAACCCCTGCCAGAGCAGGATCACCAGAGCAGTCACACAGGAACACGGCCAGGGCTTTGGGGGTCTCCACACAAGGAGACTCCACAACCTCTCTGGGCAGCCTGGGCCATGCTCCAGAACCCTCACACTCACAAAGTTTGGCCTCATCTTCAGCTTGAACCTCCTGTGCTCCAGCTTGGGACCATTGCCCCTTGTCCTGGCATTGGCCATCCCAGAGCAGAGCCTGGCTCCTTCCTCCTGACACTGCCCTTTCCCAATGGATCCCCAGGAATGAGGGCACCTCTCAGTCTCCTCTGCTCCAAGCTCAAGAGCCCCAGCTCCCTCAGCTGCTCCTCAGCAGGAGATGCTCCACTCCCTCCAGCATCATCCTTGTTCCTGTAATGCTTCCTTGCTTCCTTGGTTTTTAGCAGAAAATGTCTTTTAAAAAATGTTATGCATGTCTACAGAAGTGGGGGGCTTTTTATCTCTTTACAAGTTACTGAGAGAACTCACCTGCTGATCCACAGCCGTCTAAGCCTTGTTGTTGAACACTGCCGCACTGCTGCCATAGGACAGTTCATGACTTGCAGAGTGGTTGGGATTTTTGTAGCTTCGTTCTGGACTTGAAGAGCTTGCTCGTCTCCCAGATTTCTAAAGGTTTTGGTCTCATGCACCTTGATGCTGCCAGTCTGTCCTGCCACATTTTGCATTTTAAACTCTTTACCATGTCAGGCTGCTTATTTCATAAGCTTAGTGCTGGATTGTGTGATTTAATTGGGCAAGTAACTATGAATGTAACCACTTCACCAGAAAGTAATTCTAGATCTCCCAGCATGGCTAACCTCTAAATGTTTTCGTTTTGGGTTGTAATAAAATCTAGGTGATCTTTCAGGCCCTTTTTCATCACATAGATGCTGTCTTCCCAAAATAAACAAATGCAAACATTTTTGGGAATTTTTTTCAGTGTAATCATACAATAGATGTATTTTTTTGTAGTTAAGGCAGATTTAACCTCCTCCCACACCTTTTTTCATCCTTTTCTTATTGAGTGCAATATTCTAACTGCTGTGATGTTTCCATGGTTGGCCTCTCCTAGGGTAACTGAAAATGACTGATTTTTCAGATCCACCCCTTACCAGAGCTAAATTATGTCCTTTTCACTGTGTGCACTGTGAACAAAGAAAACCAGTGTGTGACTTCTTGTCTCATAGGTGTTTCCACACTGACAGATAACAAGCATTCAACTCGATTGCTCTGCCCAGGGGTTTAATTTTGGGCTGGTTTTTTTTTTTGTTTGGTTGGTTTTTGGTTTGGGTTTTCTTTTGTTTGGTGGTGTTTGTTTGGTGGGTTTTGTTTGGTGAGTTGGTGGGTGTTTGTTTGAGGGTTTGTTTGTTTTTTTTTAAGCCTCTGATACCATGTGGCCTTCAGGAATAATTTCATTGCCAATATTGTAGCTAACCTGCAATGATTTCCGTTACGTTCCTCCTGTGACTGTAGAACAGGTCATGGGCTATTTTGGTGCTTCTTTACAGATTTACTGCTACCAAGGCAGAAGTCCACATTGGAAGCTGTATTTCCAGCCCTCATTCATGTTTCCATGAAATTATGAATCAAAGCTTTGGAAACAGAACATCTGAATTGGAATAAATCATTCTTACTCTGGAACAGGTGGAATCCCATAGTATTACATTAACATACCTATGAATCCACGTGTAGAAGTCCTGAATTTCTCTACTCCATCATAAAGATAACCCATAGAAAGGAGTGCTCAAGTACAAAGCTGAGAAGTGGCACTTTACTTGGCTTTTGCCAGGACTTCTCACACTTTCTGTGTTTGTTGCTAATGTGAGCTTCCCACTGTTTCATTAAACAGGCTGTTTGCGGCGTCCTATTTTCTTTAGCAGATTTCTATCACAGCAGTTATGTCTGACTTGACAGACTGGCAGCTGGAGATACGAACCAGGCATAGCAGGAAAAATTCAGGTGTTTAAGGACTCATCTTTTTCAGTTGCTTATCTTCTTTAGTTTTTTCCTTTTCTTTGTTCTCTAAACTGAATTTTGCCCTGTTATTCCCCCAATGTAGAAATATAAGCTTGAAGTTTTCCCTCCTCTCCTGTGAGTAGGAGGTGGGTTACGATATGCAAGCTGAGCTGGAATAGGAAAGAACAAGGGATTGCAATGGAGTAGCACATTTCAGTCTGCTTCCCAGGCTTAGCATCAGGTTTGTGTGTTAGCGTGTGGAACTGGACACCGTGGATTGCTCCTTGTGTGCTGTACAGGTGGGTTTGAGTACTGGTGTGCATGGGGGAATTAAGTTTCATAGGAAATGTAGCAATATTTGGAGGTGTTTTTTTCCTTTTGAAACTTCTGTGGCTTGTTCGCTGAAGTCTGAATTTACCCTTTTCTGTGGAAGCTCTGTCAAAGAGGAAATCTGTGAGCTAAGCGTGAAGATCATGGAAGTTTATCTGGTTTGGAGATGTATTCTCTGGAAGCTTTAACGTCTGAATTAAGTGAAGTGAAGTGAACGTGGTGTAGGAAGTATCCAAATCTTTGGAAAAACGTGCTGATCAACTTGCACGAAAAGAATTAACTGCTTTTGTTGTAACAAGTGTGGTAGAGACAGGGAGAAGATGGGGCTTAAAAAAAGAGAAAGGTTTGTCATCAACCTTGCTGGGTGGAGCTCCAACAGAAAGAAGGGATGTGCATCCTATTTAATAACACTTTTCTGGGAAAAGTCTATATATGGTGCCCACAACGTGCAAGAGATGGGATTTTAACCTCTAGTTAGAGGCCTCAATAAAGTCTTTGTGGAAAGCGAGATGGAAATATATACAGATACAGCTGCATATGTATCAGTATGTCTTGTGCAAACCAGAGTTGAAAGTTGGGAATTGTTATATTTGAGCAATTTAGGAGTCTGGCAGGCTGATGCATCTGGATCAAACGATGTTGTGTATGTTAACAGGTAACAGACTTGTGATACATGAGAAAAATGTACCAGAAGGCAGTGTAGCAGTCCAACAAGGCTACAGGAAATGCTCCTGACTTACTGAGAAATAGAAACAGTGCCCGTGGCTTTCTATCAATGAGATTGTTTCCTAAGGCTGATGTGATGCTTTGCTATGAAGGGTGGATAAATCATGTTTAACTTAGTTTGAAATTTGTCTCCTCTAAAGATAATGGCATGTCATGTTTATTTGCCATAAGACAGTAATCCAGGAATCACGTACTGCTGCACATATTCTCCTGCAAACAAGTCTGCATCATGGATTTCATGTGCACTACCACATTTATTCAGCCTGCTGATTTTAGGTCTATTAGGAATGCTTTCCAGTTACCGACCTAATTCTGTGGGTCACTCACATCATTGTCACCATGTCCTCAGAAGGTTACATCTGTGATTTTATGACTGTTTTCTACTCCTCCATACAAGAGGTAACTTTGAAATGGCCTCTAAACAATTGCTTTGCTGTGTGTGGCAATGACTAAAGAACGCTTGGGTCATGGTGCTCAGAGAGTAGGGCCTACCACTCATATGAGGATATGCAAAATTGGGGACTCTGAGGTGTCTGAAAACAGATATATCATGCTTTTCTGACTTAGTAAAACTTGGAGACTTGGCAAAAATGAACGTGAATTAGCTTGCCGAGAAGAGATTCAAGAAGGCTGAGAGGGGGAGCTAGGAAAATCACCAGCCTGTTAAATCTGTTAAACTTTGAGTCTAAGAAACTGAAGAGCGGCTCTCTTCATTACTTGTTAAGTCTCTGTGGTCACTTGGAGATGAACAATGTGATAAATAACAGTCCAAGTGGATCAGTTCAGTCAGTCATATCATCTTGCTTGGTTTCGCCCTTCGACTGGATGGCTAATTAAGTACTAAATGCAGTAGAGATTGCATACTTCTGTAACTTCTGTTTCTTTTAATTCAGGAAGTGCAGTGGGGAATCTCTGCCTTTTCAGAAGGCTTTGACAACAGCGTGCAGGCAAAAGAGACCGAACTGCCGCACACCAGTGGTGACTGGGGTCTTGCCAGTGCAGAATCTCGTGTATGAAAGTTTATTGGACCGAGTACACACACATCAGCTGAACAGCATTGGCATAGTAATTCTAATGTTGTTTTTTGGGGCCTGCCCCTATGTACTTTAAAGATGGTACTCACATGTGGCATTTTTGTGCGATTGGCCGATTACTTGGTTATTTTATCCATTAAGTCATCTATTGAGGTATGGTTGCAGCTAAGTTTCCAGTTTGTTCTGAGATTCCAAGATGTCTAAAGGCTGTAGAATATTGTAAGCCAAAGCATGCAGTCCTATCAAAAAGGAAAGGACTTCAATTACAGTGCATCTTTTGGTGCTGTGCTTAGCATTAGTGAACTGCTATCCCACAGTTTTGCCCTATGAAGTAGCCTGACTGCTTCTCAACTTCAGGAAGATCAGGAGCACTTCATTAGCATCACATAAGTAAAAGCAGACTCGGGTTTGTATTTCTAGAGAGTTCATTTGTAGAAGGCAACTGAAATAAAAGGAGTGGTGGTTTTCTGCTTCAACTCGTGGACAGAGATTAAGAAGGTAAGGCTTTTGTCCTTATCGTGAGTTCTCTGGAGGCAACTAATTTAAACTTAAAAATGCCAAACTTTTTGGGGATCAATTAGAAATTTTTCCCTGAGCACATTAATAAGGAGCAGTCTGCCCATCTCTGCAGGGTAGCCCACCTCATCTGGTTGTTTTAACTGTTACTGTGAACTCACACGTGTGCAGAATACCACCTGCTGGGTATTTTTCATACCTTTCTGCTCCTTGGAGGTGGTCTGAGCCCTCAATCCTTCTTCCTGTCTTGCTTCAGTGTGGTTTTTGTAAGCGGAACAACCTTCCATAATCAGTAAAGCAGAAGGATGAATGGAACCTGCTTTCCAGAACTGTTTCCAGAGACAGTGGAAAGTACTCAGTGAAGGCTTTTGTTAATCTAAACTATTGAGCTGGCAGTCCTGGCCACTCTCTGCCACCATAGCATTGGCAATACAAGCTTTCACAGTCCTGCTTCAGTCGTACATTGTGTCGCCGGTGTCTGAATGGGTAGATACAAGGATAAAGGAGGTAGCTGAATTGCTATGCTCGTTTCATCTTCTTTTTAATTATTGAGATTTCAGAAACGGTGCCAATTAGAATAAATTGTAACTGCAGTTTTGGCAGTCACATGAATTAAATTTCACAAGTGAATTGAATTCTGTATAATGACTTCCTTACAATGGTTCTAATTCTGCTGGTTTTACTTGGACAGAAGTCCTATTGAAGTCCCCATAAGAACTCTAGGATCAGCATTTAGTATTTGCCTCAGTTCAGTAATTGTTTTCTTTTATGTGACTTTTTAGAGTGCTCTGACAAGCAAGGAATGAACAGCTTATCTTATCAAGATTTATAGTCAATAGCTTCTGTAGTCTTGTGAAGAAGACATCTGCTGTGCAAATAGCAAGGTTAAAGTGATTGCGCATGAAGTAAATACAAACTTCAGCTCCTATTTCATCCTGAAAACCAGTCTGAACAATACTTAGATAACTTCACGTAATGGAAGCCCTTTCATAATCCTGACCCACATACAGTTTTGTCAAATCCAAGGTCAGATAGAACTTAAAAAATAAGCTTTATTTGAACTTCTGTAACCATGACTTCACACTCGTAAGCATGCTTTATAATAAAAAACAAATACTATTATTGTTTGGTGGGGTTTTAAAAAAAATTCTTGTGTAAGGCTCAGAGTTTGATCAGTTGTAATAGAAAAGAAAATATTATCTATTTGTTCAGGAAATGTCTTCTAAACCATTACAGCTGCAGACAAAAGGAGTTCATTTCAAATTGATTCATGTGCTCTAAGTATCTGGAATTGCTTGGTCCAATCGCTTTGTTTCTTTCTCATCTCTCTAAAAAATCAAATGAAGCATCTCTGAAGATTCCTGATTGATGCCGTCAGCTTTGTACTGCTATTACAGCGCGTTTCAGGAAATGTTCAAAGCGGGGCAATAATTTTCAATCTATTTTCAAGTATGCCGCAGAAAAGGCTTTTTTATCAGATTATACAAAGTCCATTTCCCAAAGAACTACGCTGTTTTGTGTGCTGTACGTTTGTGGGTGGGAGCTTTTACATATGGGTCTGTATAAATATGCATGAGAGAATGATGTATTGGTCATATTGCCTGCTTTTGTTATCTCATGCCAAAGTGCATTTTCTCGCTCCATAACCCGTACTGCCTATTTCACTTCTATACGAGCTCTGATTAAGTCATTTTCTTGGAAGCCATGTATAACTTGGTGTCATCTCGTAATGTATGTACAGACTTTCCAAATCCTACTGCAGATTCAGGACCAAATCCAGTAATTCATTGGCAAGAACGTTAAAGTACAGGAAACTGTAACAAAGATGATTATTTTCCTTGTGAAAAGGGAACTTGGACAAGATAGTATTGTTCATTTCTATATTTGTTTTTCTCAGCTTGCAAGGAATTACCTTAGATTATCAGTTCTGCAAAGTCAGGTGTGGATATGATTTGGCCAAAAGAAGCTGGCTGCATGAAACTGTATAAAAATCTTACTGCTGATTTGGTTACTTTATGAACAAATAACTGTTAGTCAACACCATAAAAACACAGCAAGAGGAGCGTAGCCTTTTGTATCCTGAGGCTGTACAGGCAAACTCTGCAGGAGCTCCTGGGCTGTGCTAGAGGTGGAAATACAGAAGCACTCTCCAGTTCTCTCAGGACCCCCTCCAGCCCCCAGCAGAACGGCTGGCTGCTGGCCACGCT
>NW_010209176.1:18376-25637 GCF_000695765.1 Mesitornis unicolor
CGCTGGCCAGCACCGCTGCTTTGTGACCCCTTCTGAGGCAGCTCATGGAGCATGAAGGATGAGTTAATGATGCTTCGAGCAGCCTTAATGAATCAAACTTTAAATTCTCACTCACAGTGGTGTGGGAAGGTTCGTGGCTCTGAGGCACTGGCACCATGGAAGAGAAACCTTTCCCTAAATTTAGATTTCATGTAAGTGAGTACAAGGTACCTTCTTCCTCCTATCACCCCCATAAACAGCATTGTTAGTCACTTGTCTTGCCATAGCAGGGAAAAACAATTAACTGAGTTTATTAGCATATAATATTGCCATGTTTTTGTATAGAATAACTTGTATGTGCACTCTGAAAGCTGCCTGAAATGCAGTTATCAGTGTACTCCTGTCTTACCTGTAATCTAAAATACCATGGAATATCCTGGTTCAGGACTTCCTCCGCTTACTCCCTCCTGCCTCCCCCACCATTTAAGCCTGTACTTAACTTCCCTTGGCTCTAATGAGGTTAAAATATACTTGTAAATTCTAATATGCTTAAGTATTCTCCCTTAGAAAGTACTTAGGAAAGATGACTTCTGAATATTAATTCTGAAAAATTGAATGCTGACCCCTTAAAAATTAATTGAACGTGTTTTGTAGAACCATCTTTGGAGAGCCATACAATTGTCTCTTGAAACTCTAGAAGTGGAGCACAAACGCAATGAAAGTCTCAGGATCATCGTGATGTAGCTTGTAAAAATCCATTAAATAAGGTCTAATGATAATGATTTACCACATTTATTTATTTGAAGTAGCCGAACCAGTCACACCAGTGAATGTTCTTTTGCAGTGTAAGATTGCTAAGTTGTGTTCCGTTCAGCCTCATAATCAGGTCTTTATTGTACTGGTGTCATTTGCACGTTCTCTTTACTGTTTCAGAACCAACACAGATTGTTATAGAATGAATAACACTTATTTTTACACTATATTGTTGGGTTTGTGTGATAAGGAAGCATCCAAAGACCCCCTCTAGTTTGTCTGTTACATAGCAGACTGTATTTTCCTTACATCAATGGGTGCAGCCTCCTTTTTTGCCGGGGTGATTTTGTGCTACAAAAGCTATCAATAGGACTGGATCCTGAACACCTTCCTTCCTATGAGCATTACGTACACAAAATTATCAGTGCTTGTACGAGCAGTGCCATTGTTTTCAACTTCACTACACTTACAGGGTTGTACTCTCTGTAAACTTGTCCCATGGCAGCTCCATTAAAGTAAAAGGAAAACCCTTTTGTTGAATTCACTGAAAGTTGAGCCAGGCTCACAGTGAGTGCTGATTAAGCTCCACCATGCTGTTTAAAAACTAATTCTTCAGAAAGAAAGGCATGATAAATAAGAATAAATGGTGGTGTTTTGCCTAATGATGTTGCTACTGGCAAGAAGAGCTCTGGTCGTAGTCTGATCCTGTTCTGAGGCTTGATCACCAAGGGCTGCTCCCCTGCTTTGTGCTGCTCACAGGTCCGTTGTGGCTCTGTGTGTGCTTTGTCGTGCAGTGCCCCATGAATCCCTCGTCTCAAGTACTCTCCTCCTGCTCTCTGTGTGTGGCCAGGTGTTTTAAACCAAGGTAATCGTCCATAGGATGTTCAGAACCAATTCTGCTTCCAGTTTCAGGTGCTATTATTAAAATCAGTAGTTTCCAGTGTTCAGGTTCTTGCAATTCTTCATTCCATCTTAGTTTATAGAATGCTGCTGAGTTTAGCTAAGGCATTTTTTTTCATATAATACTACCTGGCACTGTTTTTTTTCCCCAGTGTTTGGGTCTGAACCCATTCCTTTTTCTAGGATAAGGAGAATTTGCTCAGTCTAAAATGGTTGTCTTTTTTTAATTAGGCCTGGAAATGTTTCGCATGACATTGCAGCACTTCTTCCCCATTCTATTTTTGATGTGCAAAGTGACATGCGGGCTCTGCGCTTGTATTTTGTGGTGTTTGCCTTTGGTCGGCACTGTGTCAACACAGAGCTTTAAAAACAATAAAACACTCACTGACTTGAGACTGGCTGAAGGGTTTGCCATATATCTCTTAATTTTAAAATGGTAACAGTAGTCTTATATACAGTTTATATTAGCACCTCTGTCAGCACTGAGCCACCTTCTCCTCGGAAGCACATCCTCCACAATCGCCCACTAGATTGAGTACTTCCCTTAAGAAAGTACAGCAACTGCTCCCTGCAGGCTCAGTGAGCTTTGCCACCTCCTTGTCCTGTGCTTCTGGCCCTTTAACTTGATGTCAGGACTTCCTGCACTCGGGCAGCAAGGAGACAGATTATGGCAGGGGCCGGTCTGTGTTCTGAGACACAAGTAATGAGCCACGCAGCCTGCAGAGTTCTGCACGGAGAGAGGGGAGACACTTACAGGCAGATTTCTCAAAGCAGTCTCATTAGCCTGTGAACCAGGGTTCAGAGATAAGAGAATTCTTCATCATAGACTGGAGCCTGCTTCTTGTGTTTATTGGAAGCTTGTTTTTCTAAAGGTTATAGAGTGTATTTTCAGGGAGTCTGCTAGCTGTGCTGTAGTAACCTGCCCTGTCTTGATTTTTTTATCATTACTACTAGCAGATGGTGAGCTAAGTCCCAAATGGTAGTTCCTTAACTGGGAATACCTGAAGGTAACAAGAGTTTATAGTAGATTTTGGTTCTGGAGTCATTGCCTAAGTAATCCTCTGAAATCAAATTGTTTTCACCCCAGGTAGCAGAACCAAAACTGGGTATGGGAGCCCACCTTCCTCTAAAGCTTTTCTCTCATTTCTCCGTTTTAAGATTAAATATAAAGTTGGTAGGGACACAGCTATATAAGGCTATGGAATATAATTTTGTGAAATTCCCTAAGTAGTTGGAAAAGGCTTTTGTTCTGGCAAAGAGGAAGCGTGTGGGTATGCAGGGGTGGGAGGGAGAGGGAAGGGTGCACAGTACTTCCTACCATAGTACAAACTATGCAGGAACAGAGCTATCGGCAAAGTGGAAAATAGGAATCAGCTTTGTTTCTAAGGAGAAGAACTCCCAGGAGGAAGCAGAAGTCCATATGTAATACCATAACTGCTGCTGTGCTGGGCAGCTTCGCTTCCCACAGCACAATGGAAGTTCAGCATATTTTGTTTCTTAAAGTGGCACCCATGAAATGACAGAAAATCTTACATGTAAAATTGAGTACAGAGCACCTTCTAATGTGATCAGCCACCCGCTGCAGTGTGTGTTTTCCTGTGCTCTTCATCTGTGGAGGGGGAGGTCGCAGCAAAAAAATCTCTTACAAGACGGCCTGAAGGGGTATCACAGCACTCACTTAGCCTGCCCCCCGCCCCAACACAGAATCAGCTATGACATGTCAGCAGAATTATCAGCATTGACCGCTTTACAGCTTCTGTAGGCAAGTTCTGGTGTTTAACCTTACCTCAGTGCCTGGCTACCCTTATCTCTCTCATGCTTATAGGCCTGTACTTGTCTGGTTTGTCGATGGTTCAGGTTATACATAGAGAGGGTCCAACACTTTGAACTCCGAGTCCCTTATTTCAGCCAGTTAAAAGGTGCTGATGCACTCATCTTGCCTGCATTGCAGAGGCAGGAATAAGTGTTCTGTTCTTGCAGAGCCTGGTGGGTGGACGTGTGATGAAACTGCCCCCGACTTCCTTCCACCGAGGAAACTTTAGCAGCGCGGTGGAGGTGCTGGTGCCCCAGAGCCACATGCCACACGTGGTCAGGGAAGCCAAGCTTTAGCCACTGTTAAGCTTTTGCCCCTGTAAGTACCCCAAATGTAATATCTCAGATTAAAATAGTTGCACTGGTAAATATTTAGGGTTAGAGTTATGCTACCGCTGTCACTTGTAACAAGTAGGAAAGCTGGGGCAGTGTGGTAGGATCCCTGTCTCTGGCTTATGCTAGTAGAAGTTTTGTGTACATGAAGTTATACTGGCAAAATTGTTGCTGCTGTAATCTGTTCTGTGGATTATGGCTTCTCTGTATGGGTATAATGCACATCACTGTCACCGTCTCAATAGGAGAACTTTGGGGGTATCCCTGTATTAGAGCGCTTCGAGCGTGAACGAATAGCAGGCACATTTCTGTATAAGATTCTAATGCTTATTTATTTGTGTTGATTCAACTTCACAGTGAAGTTTGAGGCCTTGAATACTGGGTAATGGAGAAATTTTAACTCAGCACAGAGGACTGGGGCTTTTCTCTTACAGCTCTCGTCAGGAGGCTTCTTTCACATCTGCTGTGAAGAGGTTCACGTCGAAAGCGCAGCCATGTGAACACTGTTAGTTGAACGCCCCCTAGCCGAAGGAATTCTCAGAACATGAGCAAGACGAAGGTTTCCTGGGGATCCCAGTACAGGGCTGGGGGAATCCTTCATTCAGAGTGCCTTGTTTGCTGGTTTCAACTCAGCCAACCGGTTACTCTAAGGATGATGTTCATATGCTGCTCCTTTTCTATTGCATTAAGGAACCAATCTTCATTTTCTGTTCCTTTTAATTAGGTTGGTACAACATTTGGAAATACGAGGCTGTGTGTAAAGTTAGCTTGCAAAGCTCATCTGAAAACGAGATTACAAAGCCATAAATGTGCTCATATTTCAGAGCCAAATTAAGTGATCCTGTAAGAGCAAGTGGTTTCTATTGCACAGGCACTTCTCGAAGCAAGAGAACCCTTCCTTTTCTGTTAGTACAACTGACCGAGCTTTGAACAAGCATTGGTTTTATCTTCATCAAACTGAACATTTCAACATTAGGAAAGAAAAGAGGGAAAACATCTTCCTATGTGGTTGAGACTTTGTTCTGTTATATACTCACAATGGCATTGGGTTGCTCAAAGTAGATCCATCCACAGGAATTTCCCAGTATACATTCAGCAAAAGTTCCCTTGTACCCAGCTGGTGAATGGTTCCTATTGCCCCATTTCTCACTCTCTCCATAAACCATATTTTAATTTCACATTAGAGTGACATACGTGGTCAGTTAAAAGAACTCACAGCTATACAAAGTTAAACATATCGAGTGATTGCTCCTGAGTTTTGGAGAGGCTCTGCTGTGAGAGTTTCTATCAACCATTAAAAAATTCACTGAGCTGGACATCAGGTGATAGGATCATTTAAATGGTCATACACCCTTCCTTTGCAGTGCTGACATTATAGAACAGGGCGCTTGAGGATGAAATAGCATTATCACACTTAGAGTAGCCTGATAGTTGCAAAAATCAAGCTTTTGAAGATTAGAGACTCTCTTTCCTGACATTATTGAATGAGTTGTTGTTGCTTTAGTGCTTTCCGTGCACGTGAGAGTGCAGAGTAAGGTGGACTGCCACCACAGGCTGTCTGTATATTATATCCTTGTATCTGTCCAAGCAGAATTCACAGAGCTGAGCAGGAGTAATTGATAGTACACTACACAAAACACTGTCTTTAAGTTTATAACAGGCATAACAAAAGTATATTCAGTATGCCTCAAATGCTAAGTGACAATAGTTGTGAGAGAAAATAAAATGTCAAAGGCTCAGCACTTCTACCCCCTCAGACTGGTGCTGAGCAAAACCTGGTCTCCCTTGTGTTTCAGAAAGCAAGAAATAAGACTTTAAGCATCTGGTAAAACAACATCATCATGGCATTCTGTAAAATGTATAAAACCAGCAGAAAACCACAACCCCTTTGTTTGCCTCTGGTATGTTCAGAGACTTCCTTGTAAAATGGAAGTGATGCAGAAAGCTCTGCCTGAGATTTCTTTTTATCGTGGCTACAGCTGCAGCCAGCAGGAGAGTCCCAAAGTTGCTGGGCTGTCTTTTAAGGCCCATGGCCTTTTTTGGATCCTTAGAGGAACCAAGCCTAGGAGACACATTGTAGAGACCATGCAAGCACAGGATAGTCGCTCATTTCCTAACGCTTTCACGGTTTAAAGGTGTACTTGCAATAAGTGCAAATTTGTTCTTACAAGTATCACCAAGACCAAAATGTCCTGTCAAATGTGAAACTGAACTTCTGTACAGTGCTTCATGAAATGTGATCAGAAATTCCTTCTACTTTCTCACAGGGATTTTTTCCACATTGTTCCTTATTCTAATTTGAAAAAAAGAAAAAAAAATACATTTCTCTCTCCTCTCTCTCCTTATCTTTCACTGGCTGGGAATCACACTGCAAATTGGATTGTTAAGTTGTGAGGAGTTAGTACGTTTAAAGCAGTCACCTAAGGCACGCTGCATATGGAAATCACCAACAACTGCACTGGTATCTGTGCTTTTTGCAGAAATGAAGAAGTGATGGCTGCAGACACACTACTTCCAGCAAAGAAATCTGTTGCTAAAATGCTTGGGAGGATAATCAGTCTTGAACAAATAAAGAAAAAAGATTTTAGTTAGGCATTAGCTTACCTCTGTTAGTCTTGCAGGTCTTGGGTATGTCAAGCTACGATGATTATGATCAGACCTTTAAAGAATTACCTGCCTGCAATATTTTGTGCAAAGGAAAAGAAAAATTGGAAAGCCTTGACAAATTGTAAGTCAGAACTCATGGGGTTTCACATTACTTTCCTACAGAGAGCAAAACTGGCCCTGATCTTTTACCACTGACAGTATCCCATGAATCCATGGGCATTAAAATTTAGCGCAAATCTAACTCGGCTGTGCACAGGTGAACGGTGGTTGCGTGGTGGTAGAAGCAAGGTTAAATGTTAACCACGGCCCTCTGTGCTAGAGTGTCTGTCCTCTAACGGAGCCACTTGCTTGGTCTCAAGCTCAAGAACAAGGTGTCTCAGAACACAGAATTAGATGAGAGATTTGTGTGTGTAAGGTGGCTGCTCTTTGGCTGTTTTCCTGTACCCAAACTTTAACACAGTGGTAACCACAGAGTTGTATTTCTGGGACACATCTCTTGGCTCTCCCTCTCACTCTAGTGGTCTGTGTTTCTAATGGCAAGTACAGATCACATAGAGAAGTTGCCATAGATGTGAAGTTCCCTCCCTTGCCCGAGGAGCATGGATGGCTGATAACACATCAATGACCTCCGCAGGCCAAATTCAGTCCGTATGGGCAACGTCCCTAAAGCTGATGGAGGTGGTCCTGCCTGCATAGCGTATGCAGGAGTTTTAGACTTGCTGCTCCTGGCTGTCATTCTGCTCTGAAGTTACCAGCAGTTATCACTAAGTCAGGTTGTACCTCTGCTTATGTGCTTCCCAACCTGGTGGATTAACACAAACCCAGCTTCATCGTTCATGTAAATGTGCCCAGCACTGTGCCCTTGTGGCCAAGAAGG